>NC_060955.1:1105000-1120000 GCF_910589235.1 Vespa crabro
AAATTGGAATGATGACCATTGCGTAAAAAAAGAAAAGAAAAAAAGAAAAAAAAAAAAAAAAGAAAAATATGTCGAATCTCTCTGCAATTTCGAGTTCACTTTGTTAACTCAGATTTTTAACAAAAATTTCTCTTTTCGTATTCTTGGATTCTTGCATCTCGACAGAAGAGATAATCAATCCTAGTGTGTTTGACTTTAATTTAAATTTCAAAGACTCACACGTATTTGGTGTGACGACTATTCCTCGTAAATGTCCATCAACGAAATTCTTTTGGGATCAGCAACATGCGAAACGGGAATGGACAGAACCATTATCTTTTTTTTTTTTTTTTTACTTTCCTTCGGTACGAGTCGATTCGTTGATTTATTGTCTTTCTTCTTTTTCTTTTATTATTTTTTTTTTTTCTTTTACGACTTAAAGTCCTACCATCCGTTTTAAGCTTCAATATAGATTTGCTAGAATTTAGTTTTTTTTTTTCTTTTTCCTTTCTTTTCGTTAACCCATTAAATTAATTTCGATTAAACATAATGTGGTACAGATGGGAAAAGGTTTAAATAAATTAACGAATACCCGGGCGACAAATAATACATTTATTCATACATAAAGATATTATCGTATTATACCAAGTATATAATTTATTATTTATAAGATATTTATATTATTACTAATATCAATTATTATTGATATAAATACTGACAAGTATATTATAATATAATTATATGTTAAACGTAATTAAAAAAAATAACAACGACAATAAAATACAAAAAGATCGAGTATAAATTGACAATGAAATTTGTATCGATAAAATGAATGGAAAAATTAGTCTTAAAGAATAGATAGCGCAATAATTTTCATTTTCTTTCGTTCTTTTTTTGTTTTCTTTTCTTTTTTGTTTCTTTCTTTTCCTCTGCCAGCTCCTCCCGCCCCCTTGAAAAAATTACTTCCAAAAAAAAAAAAAAAAAAAAAAAAGAAAAAAAGTAAATAAGAAAACAAAAGAAAGAAGAAGAAAGAAATCGTTTATAATAATAACAGGGGGATTCATGAAGAAATTATTGACACTTTTCGCATAGCGCTTTTTGAAAACGTCACGATTAGATTATTTATCGTGGAAAGAATGGAAGGGACACTTTGAAAGGATACTAGTCGATAACGAGGTGAAAATAAGAGACTCGAGAATAAGTAGAGGAGGAAAAGAGTAGAAGAGTTGCTACGTTGGACAGGCCGATCGATATTTTGAGTTACGATGTGGCCGTCGTTTTAAAGACTAGGAGAATCGACGAGAGACACCTACCTACCTACCTACCTACCTACCTACCTACCTATCTATCTGTCTATATTGTACTATACTATATTCAGAAAATCCTACAACAGTTTCGTCATGGATGAATAATTCGTATAGATAACGTGAATATCTAATCCAGTCAATAATTATTAATTTATTCTCTTCTCTTCGTTGTTCATACACCAAATGATCTCTATGTATGCTTTTATCGGTTTACGAATGTTATTCTTTATTATAGTATCTTATTAATGGATTGAGCTAAAAATTCTCAGATTGATCTAAAAGATTTTCAAGCTGATTTTTTTTTTTTTTTTTTTTTTTTTTTTTTTTTTCTTTAAATTAACTGACTCTTGAATTGTCAATGGAAAAAAAAAAGAACTAGCCTAGCTAAAAAAAACCATCGATTCATAAAATGGTCCTGTGAAACGATGATTTATGACACTTTAATCGAACGATAGAAGACGACGACGACGACGACGACGACGACGACGACGACGACTGTGATGACGATGGTGGTGGTGGTGATAGTAAAAGATAGTTAATAGGTAGATTGTATTCCCGTAGTAGGAATGCATCTCCTCCTGCAAACTTGATTTATCGAGCTGGAAACATAGATAACTATCTTTTTTAATAATCGAATATTAAATTGAAATAATTCATTTTGTGAATATGAATAAAAGATAGAGGAAAAAAAGGAAGCACAAAATATGAAGGAAAATTTTAATACGATTGAATAAAAGTGTGTATATATATATATATACGATTGATCGTAAATTCGTCAAATGAACGAAGGATATCGAACAATGATTATTCGTCGATATTAATCGTATTTAATGGTTAGACGATAATCATTCGTAAAAGAAAAAAAAAAAAAAAAAAGAAAAAAGACGAAAAAAGGATCGCATCTATCTATTAGTAAATCGATTTTTTTCTCTCTTCCCTACTCTGTTGATGTTAACGAGAACGAGTCGGCAAACTAGAACGGGAGATAGTGATTAGCCATCCAGAAGTTCGTTTAGCGAGCTTTGCAAACTGTTTCGATGGTTGGGAAACATATCGTGTTTTCGAGATATCTATGCTTCCTAGAAAACGACGTCATTTTAAAATACTTTATTCTTAACTTTAATGTAAAATAGAAATGCATTGAAAATATATTAATAATTTTCTCGAATATCTTACGTATTTTTTATCTCTTTAACATGTACGCATATATGTATGTTTGTATGTACATGTATTTGTTACGTTTGCACGTTTTCATGATAATCTTCATTAAAGTATGAATAGATCTTGAACAAACTATATCATAGAAATGAATGTTCCATTGAAAAAAAAAAAAAAAAAAAAAAAAAAAAAAATAGAGATGCTTTTTTTTAGCTAAATTTTTTTAGTTTAATTTTTTTTAGCTTTTTTACACTCACACAAATATAATTGGTACTATCTCGTGAGGACATATTAGATTATTTCTTTTTTTATAGCTCGGCGATTATTAAAAAAGTATGATTTGAGATGATAAAGACGTGTATTTTGAAAACATTGGAACAGATTGATGAATTAGAATTTATGAAAAAAAAAAAGAAAAATAAATAAATAAATAAATAAATAAAACAAACGTAGAAAATGGAAAGTTATGTGATACTTTTTTTTCTATCTTTCCGTGTGATTATTTTCGTACAAAAAAAAAAAAAAAAAAAAAAAAAAAAAAAAAAAAAAAAAAAAAAAGAAAAAAAGAAGAAAAATAAAGTAAAGGAAATGAAGAATAAACGAGAAGATATATTTGTCGAAGGAGTAATATCAAAAAAAGCTTTCGTCGAGAAGTGCTTTCGTTTTGGACAATGTACTTTCTATGTAAGCGTTTTGGATCTCGAAAGTTTGAAAAATACTTAATTTCAAGGAGAAAAGAAAGTTTAGACTAACATAAACTTAGCGGTGAATATGCTAATGTCCGTTTCTCTCTCTCTTTCTCTCTCTTTTTATGTCGAAATAAAGGACGTTAGGAGAATATCATATGAACCGGACTTTATCCCATTCCCTCTTACTTTTATTTACCCTCTTCTATTCGAAATTGGATTCCACAAGGAGGACGATTTTGTCCAGTCGAAAACGAAATGGACGTCTTTCGTGACTCGTTTTTTAAACAGCTTTATTACATTTCCCTTTGAGGCCTATGAATTTTCTTCGTTAT
This sequence comes from Vespa crabro, assembly GCF_910589235.1. NCBI lineage: Eukaryota > Metazoa > Arthropoda > Insecta > Hymenoptera > Vespidae > Vespa > Vespa crabro. The sequence continues at coordinate 1,108,466 of NC_060955.1, forward strand.
ATTTGTTTGTTTTTTTTTTTTTTTTGTAGATTTTTATGGGTATTTGTTTAATTAATTATTCACTATTGTTATAGAATTTACTAAGATCTTATATATTTATATATATATATATATACAATTATATATCTTCATGGATTGATAATTTTAACATTGATATTATTCAATTAAAAGTAGATAATTATAAAAATTTTTTACATAAATAATTATATAAATAATATATATATATTAATGACTTAAGGTTTTATTGTTAAAGTAGTATATATATATATATATATATATGTATGTATGTATATGTATATATATTTTTGTGCACGCGTGTGAGTGTGTGCTTTTTATCATTTTAGCCATAATATTTTGTCCATTGTTTTAGTCAGTCACATTGAGAAGTCGTGTTAAATACATAATTTCTAACAACACGTGTCGTTCTAGTCTTTCTGCCAAAGATTTCGTAATGTTTTTTTGAACAGTCATCGATGGCCCGTGATGTCATTGACATCGAAAGTGTCAAAGAGGCGCAAACCACCTGTAGAGAAAAACATATGTTAAAGCCAAGCTTCGTAGCACGAGTTTTCATTCATTCCAAGACTTTCTTTGTTATTTATCTTTCATCTCTCTCTCGTTTTTTACGTTCTCTATTCAACAATTTTTTCTTTCAATATTTTAAAGAGAACAAAAATTACACATAATTAATTACTCATATTATGTATATATATATATATGTTTCACAAAAGGAAAAATTAACATATACATAAATTTTTTTAGAGATAAAAATATATTTTTTATATGTATATATATATATATATATTTTTTTTTTTGTAATAAATATATATTTATTAGTTACACATGTATAAAAAAGAAAAAAAAAAAGAGAAAAAGAAAGAAAGATATATAGAAAATATTAAAGCATCGAAATATTAAAGCTTGCAGATAAAAAAATCATTTTTATGTAAAGTTTAGTTTATATCTTCCTTTGTCTGATAACACTCTTCAACTACCCTCGTTCCATCATCCCCTCAATCACGAATGCATAGGATGACGGAGCGAGAAATTTAACGGGTTGTTTTGCAAAATACGGCCGTCATCCTTCTCTAGGTGCATCTTCACACGTTGACGTACAACTTTGCCCAGACCACAACCCTCCTACTCTTCCTCCTCCTCCCCTCCGCCTCGCCGACCTCCACTCAATCCACCATCTCTCGTTAAATTTATATACTCGGTTAGTAAAGTATTTCATATGTAAAAAATGTATATCTTATGCTCCGTTAAAGATCACGAAGTATGTATAAACTTGTTCGTATCTTTTATATATTAAATCTATTATTTGGAATATCTTCAAAGGATAGTGCTCGAACGGTTATTTCAACATTTTTTTTTGTTCTTTTCTTCTGTTTTTTTTTTCTTTTCTTTCTTTTCTTTTTTTTTTTTTTTTAAACACAATATTCCTTCGTATTATTACATTGTTTTTTCGTAAATAATACAAAAGAAATTAATACAATATTATTTTATAGCGAAATACTTTTATATATTAATTTATATAAAGTATACGATAAAGATTTATAATCTATAAGTTTTATCGATACGTACACCCCCCCCCCCCCACACACACACATTTATTTTTATTAATTTATTGTATATTTTAAGTAGTAGAGATATGTAGTATGGTCAGACGCAGAGATATCTACTCTACTTAATAAGAATTGAAATGGATCAAATAGAACAATGAATAATTGTTATTCGCTTCGTTAGTTTGTCGTTAGTAATCATCGTAGAAAGTGTTTATTTATTTCTCTCTCTCTCTCTCTCTCTCTCTTTCTCTCTCTCTATCTCTCTCCCTCGTTTGTTAGTTCGTCAGCGAAAGATGGAATATACATTTTCATTCGAGTCCAATGTGAAGTTTTGAAGAGAAGGAGAGAGAGATCGAGTTATGAGATCTGGCAATAAACGCATCGTTTGTCGAAACCTGGCGGGCATGGCGAGAATAAAACGAGCTTTGCGCAGCTGGATAGTTGTCTAACGTTTTTGGCTGCGTGCCGAGGTTACCGATTCTTTACATGTATGCACATATAGGTATCTATATAAGTTTGTATATATGTATATATATATATATATATATACATATCTCTTTCTCCCTTTCTTTCTTTCTCTCTCTCTCTCTCTCTCTCTCTCTCTCTCTCTCTCTCTCTCTCTCTCTCTCTCCATGTGTGTGTATGTGTGTTTAATATCATTCCTCCATCGATGTAATTTATTCTCGCATTTTTGCGGCCATTAAAAGGTACACTTTGAAATTCCCCAACGATCAATTCTTACGAATAAAATATCCTTCGAAGAATTTTGTTGATAAATCTTTTTTGGATATTTCTTCTTTTCATTTTCTTTTAAATAATTTTATATAGAAAATAGAGCGTACGGGTACGATTCTTTTTTATTTCTTTTTTTTTTTTTTCTTTTTTTTTTTTGTTATCTTTCTCTCAGAAAAAAAAAGTAATAACTCATCTTATTATATAGATAGAAAGAAAGAAAAAGGTAGAAAGAAAGAAAGAACTTTGTGTAAGTTCAAAGATGGTCGAGAAGGAGGTAAAAAGTATTTAATAAATAATCTTTGTTGGCTCGAAGAAAAATCTGTTGATCTTTTATGTTAAAATCCATCGTTGTGGTGTTTGAAAAATATCTCGTTTAGAATCTTTGATAAAAGAAGAGATGAAATCTTTATATTCTCGAAGTTTATTAAAAAGTCAAAAGTAAGCTAAGAAAGTGCGAGGTTGGGTAGACGACGGAGGGGTTTAGGAAGAAGAGGAAGGTATGAGCGTGGGCCCTTAATTCATTTTTCTTCGTCTAAAATGTTCCGCATGATTTCCTTTCTTTTATCGGCATTTGGGGATTAGGTATAAGGACACAGAACGTTTTAGAAAACGATTTATCGAGTTTCCATTATCTTTTTTCTTTCCATCTTTCTTTTTTGTTTTTCTTTCTTCTTTTTCGTTCACGAACGTGTTCGCGATAGTTTATAACACGTATCGCGAGTATATCGGGTGACACATGTCGTCGCTTGCCGTTTAAAGCACGTGTGTCTTTTAACGCCCCTGTTTAATGTTTTAGACTTCGCCAAAATTTTGAATCATTTACACGCCCACACGAATACGAATACGTATATCTATATATGTATGTATGTATGTATGTATATATATGTATATATATATAGATTTATGTATATATATATATATATATATATATAATAGTACTTACACATGTACGTTGTATATATGAAAGTACTCGCTCACTCACATCAGTTCTTCGTTGTTACTTTGTCTCTACCAACATCTCATGGCGGTCTGCGATGCAAATTCGTGCTCGGAGTACGGAATGCGATGACACTCTCTCTCTAAATAAACTTAAACCCTCCCCTTCTCTCTCCCCTCACCACTCATCCCTTAAAATAAACCCCCTTCGGTTATTAGCGGTTCCTCTTGGTTATGCACTTCCGTCATCTCAGAACGGAAATTTCTCTGCGACAACTCTATCCAAATCCCTCCCCACCCCCGCTTCCCTCACCTCTGCACCCTCATTTTCTTCAACTCCAATTCCAAAGTCTCCTCTCTCTTCTTCCCCATTTTCCTTCTGTCAATAAATTGAACAGAGCTTTCGAGCATGAGAATTATCTTTGCCTTTGCAACGCTCGTTGTTCCTTGTGCCCTTTGGATGTTAGCTTGCCGATCGAACATTTTGGTTTTATTGGAAATTTCTAATGTTTACCACGTTAAAGCTTTCAATTAATTTTCATGGATATTAAAATCTATTCGATTTTTTTTCTTCTTTCTTTTTCTTTTTTTTTTTTTTTTTTTTTACATTCGTTAAACGTTCTCGTAGTAGTGATTATCATTCGACTCTCTCAAAGAAATGTTTTTACTTTAATTGTAATCATTTTTCAATATATTTAACGTATCTAAGCTTTAAGATTTTAATATTATCTATTTCTACATTTTGTTTAATATTATTTATTTCCAAATATGATCTTTTCTCTTTTTCCCTTTCCTTCCTTCCTTTCCTTTTTTTCTTTGTTTTTTCCTTCTTTCATTTTCATTTCAATCATTTAAAATTCGAATTGTTTGTTTATGCAATTTCTCTCGATATTATGTTTTTTTTTTGTGTGGTATAACCTTAATCATTCATATGCATTAAGATTTGAATTATTCCTTGAAATTTTTTATATTTTTATTGTTAATTTTCGACTATTTATATACGTTAATACTTGAATTATTTATTTATGTTTAAAAAGAGCGGGTTATATATATATATATATATATATATATATATATATATATATATATACATGGAATAAAAGGGAACGATAATTTATGGAAAATAAAACATCTCATTTTCCCTTTCCAATGCAATTTTCTTTTTCCTTTCTTTCCTTTCCTTTCTTTTCCTTTTTCCTTCTTTTCTTTTCCTTTCCCATCTTTTCTTTTCTTTTCGATCGATCGAGACGGTACTGCATTTATTGAGCGGAATATAAAAAAAAAAAAAAGAAAAAAAAAGAACAGAAACAAAAAACGAACCGAAAGAAGATACAAAGAAAGAAGATACAAAGAAAGAAGAAGAAGAAAAAGAAAAAGACGAAAAAGAATATGATAGCATCAGAGGTCCAATTTATTTTCCAGAAGTAATGGCGACGTTGTGCTCGTGCACAACTCCAAAGGTATACTGGGCCGTTTAAAGGCCCTCGTAAAGAGACTCCTCGATGGCGTGGAAAACTTCTTTTTACGATGCCACGTTCGCGTTGCGAAGAGCCCAAGACGAGAATTCGACTACTCTACGTCGTCGCCGTCGTTGTCGGTGTCGTTGTCGGTGTCGTTGTCGGTGTCATTGTCGTCGCCGTTGTTGTCGCCTCATCATTAACTTTTCACATCACGTTCAAAGATCGTAACAGTCGGCCGATCCTCGAGCAACACTAGTTTCTCGTAATAATTGACGCCTTTTTTCTTAATCAAATTTTCACATGACATTCTGCGAGAATATACGAGGATCCATTTGAAAAAGAAAAAGTGTAGAGATTTAACTTTTATCGATTTTCGTTTTACGCAATTTGTTTCTCGATATTTATTAACCATAATAATAATAATAATAATAATAATAATAATAATAATAATAATATTTTTTTTTAAAGAAAAAGAAAAAGAAAAAGAAAAGAAATTGTATTGTAAAGTATTAAACATATCCATCGCACATTTCGATATAGACTAGAATATATCTACGATAATTTATTAATTCAATGTGATAGAAGAGAAAAATTCTTTTTCTTCTTCTTTTTTTTTTCTTCTCCTTTTTTTTTCTCTTCTTCTTTTTTTTCCTTCTTTTATATTTTTATCGTTCGTTTATTTCCCCCGTCCCTGACATAAAGATACAAAACACTTTTGGTTTCCGTTACGAACGGCACACTTTGAAAGAGTTACAAGGGAATTTTAATAGTCGTCACCTCGACGTATGATATTTTGAGCGTTTTAAGGGGAACTCGAGAGAAAGAGAGAGAGAGAGAGAGAGAGAGAGAGAGAGATAGATAGATAGAGAGAGAGAGAGGAAGAAGGAAGGGGAGAAGGAAAACTTTTAGCAGAAGGTTCTCGTAAAAAAATTTCTTATACTCGAGTTGTCTTAGGTGATGGAATCGTAAAATTGATTCTACGGAGCAACGAGATATACACGTACGTCATATAATACACAACAAGATGTATGTTTGTATGTACGCGTGAATGTATGTGTATATATAGATATATATTGAAAAGCTTTTCGATGATTTTTTTCTCTTCGTTTGTACTCACTTCTTCTTCGTGATGATTCCAGAAGATATACGATTCTTGTTGAAAAGATTTTTCGGAAAAGACCTTTCAGCGCGGGGAGAGAAACGTTTCCTTCTTTTTTTCTTTTTTTTTTTTTCTTTTTTTCTTTTTTTTTCTTTTTTTTCTTCCTCTGAGGTCGTTCGAGAAAAATCGTAATTCTTGGTACGTTCGAGGAGACAGGAAAGAGACAGGCAAAGATCGAGAGAGACAGAAGGAGGGAGCGAGGAAAGAAGGAGGGAGAAAGGAGGAGAAGGGGAAGATGCATACAATTTATGCGTCGCATTCAGTATCAGTTGAAAAAAGTATAGTCGATAGATGCAATGAATAAACATTCTTGGGAAAGCAACGAGATCCTCAACGTTAAAAGGAGGTGGAGGTGGTGGAGCGAAAGTGAAAGCGGAGGTGTAGGTGTAGCTGGAGGAGAAGAAAAAGAAGCGGCTATCTCTCTCTCTCTCTCTCTCTCTCTCTCTCTCTCTCTCTCTTCCCCTCTCTCACTGTCTCTTTTTCTCTTTTTTTTTTTTTTACCTTCTTCGTCGATTATCACTATTTATGTTTTCTTCATCATTTTTGCGCTCGACACTTTTTTTTCCCGCACACATTCACACGTACACGCACACGAATACACATACACATACACTTTCTTTCTCTCTCTCTCTCTCTCTCTCTCTCTCTCGCTCTCTTTCTCTCTCATTCTCATAGATTTTATTCGGACTCTTTTGGAGAGCTCGAGTATCGGCCGTCAACAGCAGCTTTTTCGAATAACGCGTACATTTAAAGAAAAATATTCTCTCTTCTTTTCCTTCTTCTCCTCTTCTCTCTCTCTCTCTCTCTCTATTTATTTTTTTTTTCTTTCTTTCCTCCTTTTTCATTTATTTATTTTATTTTTATTTTTATTTTTATTTTTATATTTTTTTTGGTAAAACTTCGAAAATTACAATTTTCAAGAGAGTATCTCTGTTTGTCGTGAACATACGTTGGAGAGAATTTTCATCAATGTATGTATACATGTATATATATATATATATGTTCAATGACATATGATTCCTTGCTTTTCCTTTGAGTATTTGATGGATACAGGGAAGGAGAGATGATTATATTGTCCTCGAGAAAGGTCAAATTATAAGCATATCGAATATCATGAATTCTATGTTAGTCGATAGATATTGAGACGACTGATCACTATTGAATATATCTCTGATCTAGGATATACAAGGAAATAACGCGTTTTTGATTAAAATTCATCGACAATTTTAATCGAAACATGTATTAATTTATGACTTAAAAAAAGAAAACAAATTCAATTACCTTATTGAAAATAAATAAAATCAATGTATTCCTATTAAAATTTGTTAAAGTCAATTAATCTTGAAAGATAATTTGACGATTAAGATTGCCATTGAAATATATTGGAAATTGAAATTTTTTCCAAAGAGAAAAAAAAGGAAAAAGAAAAAGAAAAGAAAATTATAATACACAATTTAAATTTATCATACACATATACATGTTTATTTGTAAACTTAAATTGTGTATTTCAATTCAATTATTTAATCAAGTTAATCTTACAACTTTAAGCGTTTCTTCATCCTTCAACTTTTCTCCCGTGAAGTGAAAAATATCGTTATATCCATAATAACAACCGAAAATAAATAACTAAATAAATAATAATAATAATAATAATAATAATAATAAGTATAACAATAACAGTAACAATAACAATAACAATAACGAAAATGGAGGAATCGAATTCGCGTACGGTCGATCGAGTTTGATCGGTGAGTAACATTTGTCGATCCGAGGACCGATTCGTGTAATTTAATAGTGCGGATGACTGTTCCATTATATACGAGTCGAGCAAGAGAGAGAGAGAGAGAGAGAGTGATGGGGTGGGGGTGTAAGGAAACGGTTGTTGCCAAGTGATTGGTCGAAAAGTCCTACCGAAGAGAATTAGAACGCAAGAGGAGGAAGAGATGAAGGATAAAGAGGGTCCTTAAAGGAAAGTACGTTATGTGTGACCGAATGATTGATTTCCTCGTAGAAAATGAACGTATAGCTCACCTTTATAATATATTCCGATTGGATTAAGTAGCGAGTTCTACTAAGTAGTTTACTCACTCCGATGATCTAATTTTTCTTTGATAAATCATTTCAAGACCGGGAACAGTTTAATCGGAACATTACAATATAATTTGATAGGGTAATAGAAAGAGTGGGAGGGAGGAGTTTAGGAGTGAGAGGGATGATTGAAAGGTATTTTGCAAGAGCATAAAAGAGAGAGAGAGAGGGGGAGAGAGAGAGAATAATTCGCCTGCTTTCAAAGGAGTTGGTTCTTCTCCGAATTAGAATGAACGAGAGAGATGGAGCGAAAGAGAACGAGAGAGAAAGAGAGAGAGAGAGAGAGAGAGAGAGAGAGAGAGAGAGAGAGAGAGAGAGAGAGAGAGAGAGAAATGAAGATGGAGTGGGTGGATTTAACGAGATCTTAGTATCGTGGAACGAGACTTCCATGGGGATTTAGATACCATATAACTGGCTAGCGTTCCCTTAATAACATAGTCTCTCTCTCTTTCTCTCTCTCTTTTCTTCCCTCTCACGTTAAATATCTTTTGACGTTACCATCTATTTCGATCATTCAGACTTCTCTCTCTCTCTCTCCCTTTTTCTTACTATTTCATTATTTCACGAGATTTTAAATCGATTTTCTTTTTTTAATACCATCCGCCTACACAATCTCTACCTCTCTCTCTCTCTTTCTCTCTCTCTCTCTCTCTCTCTCTCTCTGTCTGTCTGTCTGTCTATCTATCTATCTATCTATCTATATATATATATATATATACATACGCCATATCATCGACTTTGATTCGAGGCAATTCTTTCTCATACTACTAGCCAAACTTTCGATTTATTTATAGGACGATTATACGAACGATCTTATCCTTTCTTTCTTCTTTTCTTTTCTTTTCTTTTCTTTTCTTCTTCTTCTTTTTTTCTTGTTCTTCTTCTTCTTTTTCATCTTCTTTTCTCTTCTTCTCGTATTTGAAATTTTCTGTCGAACTTTTGTACGAATCGAGGGAGGATCGCAATCGAGATAGGACCTTTGGTATGCGAAACAAATCGTCGGTGTTGAAAATGACGCTGATCATGTTCACTTTTGTTTTTCAAAAGATATACCTCTGACTTTTTAGAAAGAAGTTTTATCGAACTTGGACGAAACTTTCTCATGAAAGGATCATTATCAAAATCGTGTAAACCACGAAGAATTTTAAGGGGATACAAAAAAGGAAAAAAGAAAAGAAAAGAAAAGAAAAGAAAAGAAAAGAAAAGAAAAGAAAAGAAAAGAGGAAAACAAATTGACATTGCTTTATCGAAAATTTATTAATGTCATTTAAAATTTACGAAAGATTTTTCCTTTAGAATAGCAACGCATCGGTGATCGAAAAAAGCAATCGATTATCTTTAATAACAAAGAAAGAGAGAGAGAGAGAAAATAGAAAATAGAAAATAAAAAAGAAAAGAGAAAAAGGAAAATTCAAGTTTAATCGGCCAATCATAATCTCGTATCATGTGTTCACAGTATATACATATATATATATATATATATATATATATATATATATATACGCATGCTTACGCGTATACGTATACAAGTATATGTACACATACATATGTACATTACGTAACCACCTGACGCTTTTCGCGTAAATGGCTCCAAACGGATCGTGTACGGTACACGTAAGTGTAATCAAATTAGAGTGCCTTTAGTGCCGTGTGTTCCTGCAGGTAGGTACGTAGGTAGGCAATGTTGACCGTTTGTCGTGTTTCTCTCCAGAGAGAGAGAGAGAGAGAGAGAGAGAGAGAGAGAGAGAGAGAGAGAGAGAGAGAGAGAGAGGAGGGGGGAGAGAAAGACCATCCACCGACGTATTCGAAAGCAACTCACTGGAGTATAAGGGGAAAAAAAAGAAGCAAAAAAACAAAAAGGAAAGAGTAAAAAAAAAGTACTCGGACTCATTCTCGCTTAAACTGGCACCAAAAGAAATTGTTTATTGTCTCCAGTGGATGATGGACGAAAAAAAGAAAAAAAAAAAGAAAAAAAAACGGAGAAAAAAAAAAGGAAAAAGAAAAACAAACAAAAAATAGGAAAAGCAAGGAAAAATCAAGAGAAACGAAGGTGTACATTGAAAGAAAAAGAAAATGTAAATACTACAAAAAAAAAAAAAAAACTGTCTCTCTTTCTCTTTTTCTTTCTTTATTCTCTTTTTTCATTTCGAAGGGAAATAAGAAAAGATTGGATGAATCCTGGCGCCGGTAACTAACAAAAAAAAAAAAGAAAAAAATATCTTCGTTGTGTTTCTTCAATGACCAGTCTTTTTATCTTTTTTTTTTAACTCTCTCTCTCTCTCTCTCTCTCTCTTTATCTTTCTCTTTACTTTTTTCTTTCTTTCATTTATTTCTTCGCTTGAATATTTTCTTTTTATTTTTCTTTCTCTACAATTCGAGCCATACGCATATCGTCTTCATGTCTAGAATTTGTCGTTTCGCTTAACGAGTGTCGTCCCTGAAGTCATTTTACAAAGACCGACTTGAAACGAGCCAAGTCTTTCCGTCTAATAAGCAAAATTTTCACATGAATGCGATAAGTTCTCATTGTTCTCGTCGAATGTTCCTTTTTGATAATATCCAGCGATTTATCAAACTCGAATTTAAACGAGGAGAATCTTTATGAGGGAGAAAATGAAAGAGAAAGAGAAAGATTAAAAATGAAACGAGATAACGTTTCAATTTGTTTATTTATTCATATTTTATATTTCTCTCTCTCTCTCTCTCTCTCTCTCTATCCCTTTCTCCGTTTAAACGTTTCTATTAGTTTCGTTAGATCGGCAAATGCAAGAAATTCCTACGTGACATTAAAAATCAATTCAAACGGCTCTTTTCACCCTCCATTCTCCCCTTCCCTCTCTCTCACGTGATTTTTTGTAGGTTAATTTGTTTTATCTTTCTTTTTTCTTTCTTTCTTTCTTTCTTTCTTTCTTTCTTTCTTTTTCCTCCTCCCTCTCTCTTTTTCCTTTTGCAAACAGTTGTCCAAATAGTTTACAAGCCTAGGAATTTTCTTTATCCTAGGAACGTTTGGTCAGCCTAGAAAGTTTTTGATCCAACCCGTATTAGTTTCATCAAGGATGCACAAACCAGCTTTCCACAAAGCTATAAATTTCACACATGTGTATACGGATACATACGTAAGCGTATGTATTTAAGGTTATCTATGTATGCTCTAGGAAGTATATATATATATATATATATATATATATATATATATATATATATGTACGTACATATATACACGTAGTTACCTATGTTACACGATACAGTCAAAGATCATCGTTTCCAAAGCTAGCAACACTAAAAGATTTACCTTCGCATACGCCTTGCAATTTAATCTGGCTGAAATTTATGCGGTCTGTATAATTTTGCGTAGGCTCAACATGTACTCTCTATGTATCATCAAAAATGTATAAATGTTAGAACGGAACATAAATCCGTTGGATCGTGTTAACAATGATTTCGATGTTCTCACTCTCATCGTTTGATTTAACACACGTTACTTTCTTTATTTTTCTTTTGGAAAAGAGGTAGAGAAAGAGAGAGAGAGAGAGAGAGAGAGAGAGAGAGAGAGAGAGAAAATTTCTAATTTCGTTAAATATTATTTATTATG
>NC_060955.1:1125000-1172500 GCF_910589235.1 Vespa crabro
ATAGTTTCAAAAGAGGTAGAATAAAATGTACGACAATAAACTACTTCGTTCGTAACCGTACACGTTTACATTTTCTTACATCGCTTTCTAAGATTTCCACTTTTCGTTTTCAGGGAAACAGAACTGTGAGAAATTGCATTTGAACTTATTTTAAGTCTTTCTCTCTCTCTCTCTCTCTCTCTCTCTCAGTCTCTCTCCTTCTTACTCACTCTCTAATTCTTCTTCTTTCGGCGAAATTCGAAAAGGAATAACTTCCGGAGGAATTTGAGAAGTTTGCTTTGTCGTATAGAAAAATGTCTAAGATGAAATTTGTTCAATATTGAGAAGAAGGGAGGTGAGGGAGGGAATCGTTTGTCCATTTGAAAAGAATGGTAAAGCTTTTAGTACACACACACACACACACACACACACACACACACACACACATACACACACAATGATTTACGACGTTCGTAATATAATTATACTTTTTCAATTGTTCTTTCTTTAAAAGATAATCAAAAATTAAATAGCTTTTAAAGAAAAGAAAAAGAAAAAAAAAAGAGAGAGAGAGAGAGAGAAAAAAGTGAAAAAAGGAGTAATTCTTTATGTTTGTTTTAACACCTATGTCGAGTCAGCTAATAATTATGCGTTTTTACAAGATCGACGTTTTAAATGCCCAAGGCGTACATACTAGCGATTTTTTTTCTATAATCTAACTCGCCCAGAGTTCTCTCTCTCTCTCTCTCTCTCTATTTTTCTCATTCATGGAGACGAATAAATTCTGCTAGTCGTTATATATTCACCCCGTTGGCCCAACCCTCCGTTTTTAATTAAATGCTCATCCCGTACTTTCTCACACACTTTCTCTCTCTTCCTCTCCCTCTCTCTTTTTATTTCTTCTTTCTCCACACCTTTTTCCATCTATTTATCTCTATCTTTTTCTCTTTACACCCACGCACACACACCTTCCCACGCACGCACAGAGAGAGAGAGAGAGATAGAGAGAGAGAGAGAGAGAGAGAGAGAGAGAGAGAGAGAGAGAGAGAGAGAGAGAGAGAGTAAAATTAGTATTATCGGATAACACCGAATGATACGATAAATTATTTATTTTCTCGTTTTCTTTTTTTCTTTCTCATTTTTTTCTTTCTTCTTATTTTTCTTTTTCTTTTTTTTGTTCTTTTTTTTTCTTCTTCCTTTAACGCACCGTCTCATTTTAGAATTCAACTTTTCGTTAGTTTCGTCAATCAGATTCTCCCTAAGAATGATCCCTTCGGATTTACTAGGGATGATTTTTTTCTTTTCAAAAACTACCCGTTCAATTGGGAATACAGTCTCGAGGACGGACGATATGCTAGCTCGATCGAAGAAAAAGAGGGATATCTAACCAAACGACTTGTAATAGAGTTTCCTGATCGAGGAAAACTTTAATTTCTCTCTTGGAAGATAACGCAAACGTGTATACTTCCGACATTTCATTTCAGCTTTCACATTTAAATGGAGATGATGTAAGAGCTGCAACTCGTAGAATCTTTTCTCTCTCTCTCTCTCTCTCTCTCTCTCTGTTTTCTTCTTATTTCTCTTCCTTGCATTTCTTCATTCTACCAAGTTCTTCTTTTCTTTTTTTATTTTATGAGTCTTTCATAAATAATACTTTTTCCTTTCTTTTTTTTTTTCTTTTTCTTTGTCTTGGTTCTAATTTAAGGAACTCATTCGACAATCATCAAAGGAGATTTTATTTATTAGTTCTCGAAAAAGAAAAAAAAAAAATACAAATTAACATTGCACACGTGTATATATACATAAATCGTAAATATAAGTAATAAATAAATAAATTATATATGTTTATATATTTATATATATATATATATATAAACACATACATGAATCATATAATAATAATAATAATAATAATAATAATAATAATAATAATAATAATAATAATAATAATAATAATAATAATAATAATAATAATAGAAGAAAAAACAATTTCTTCGTAGGAAATTGGTATATTTGGCATTAAACGATTTTATTTATAGAGAAAGGTACGATGTCCATTTTGTCGTCGTGAATTAGTTCGTACGTTCGACGAACCAATCGATGACAATACGGCTTTGTTTTATTCGCATCCCCAGTTAGTTATCCTGCGTAGTTCATTATGAAGCGTGTCGTGGGAGGAGGGAGGGTTCGGGTAGATGGAGATAGAAGGAAAGGGAGGATGAGGACCTCGGGGAAGGGGGAAGAGGGGAAAGGGTGAGAGATAACGAAGCAAGCCATTCTCTCGTACGTATTACATACAACCTATAATGCTATTATTTAAACGAAAACCGCAATAACGAACCGCATCGTTTATGTCATCGATCATCCCCAATTTGGATTCGATTACGTACGATAATATCGATAATCGAATAACGAAAAGGGGGAATATGAGTGAAATAGAGGAGGATGGAGAGGGTGAAGGCAAAAAAAATATTTATATAAAAAATTATTTTCAATTCGAACGATTATTATTCGAATTTCGATAGTATCCGGTCGATTATTTCGTTTCGTTTGCTTTTACGAGAGGAAATTTTTTTTTCACTCTTTCTCTCTCCTTTTTTTTTTTTTTTTTTTACTTTTTAATCGTAGGAACAGGTATATATGTATGTATATATATATATTTGTATAGAGCGAACGAGCGAGCGACTGAGCAAGAGAGAGAGAAATATCAACGTGAATTTCATTGAATTGGAGAAAAATTTTGCACCAGCGGGAGGATATTTCTCGGAAAGAATCGCACGTGGAAGACCTTATTATTTTTATGAATCCTACAATAAATTCACTTTAAAACGTCGGACTGATGCTATTACTTCGCCGTAGTTATTCTCGTTATCGTTATTACGGTGCATCGTTGCGTCGGTGCGAACGATTATCTTCGCTTCGGGAATATTAAACGTGGAATCCATGTGGAATACTCTCTTCCTCTTTCTCTCTCTCTCTCTCTCTCTCTCTCGGACTCTCTGTCTCTATCTGTCTCTGTCTATCTTGAATGACTCTTCGTTAACGATTAACAGAAAATGTCTAGGAGGTATAATTAGTTTTAACAGGATGGATCATACCAAAGGGGGAAACTTTAACCTGGGTTAGGAGATTTAACGTTGGAACTAGGCAAACCCTCGACGACTGGCTGCTGCTGGTTGGTAACCTTAATCGAGATCACGTATAATCCGAAAGAAGATTAATGTTCTACAACGTAACTAGGCACCATCCGGTTTCAGGTTATGCCTAATATTTCCTTCTAATAAAACTTCTTAACGAGTTAAGAAGTAACCGATTTCACGAGTTTATATATATATATATATATATATATATCACGAGCGAGAGAGAAAGAAAGAGAGAGAGTGAGAGAGAGCTCTCAACAAAGATTTTATAATAAAAATAACCAATTGATTGGATTCATTCGAAGAGAATCGATCGATCAAGGAAGATTAAATGGAACAAGGAAGAAAAAAAAAAAGAAAGAAAAAAGAAGAAAATAAAGGAAAATGATCTATGTATTACTTCGAATGTATTGGGTGTTCTAGGAAAAAAGATACGAAAGAAATACTTCGAATTTTAATTTGGATCAAAATAAGTTTGTTTAAGTGGACACCCTATACATAAATATACATACATATATATATATTTAAGGAGCAGAACGAACACACATGGCATTTACGATATCTACTTCAATTTCATATATCCTTCAACGAACTCTCATCTACACTCTTCTACTCACGACAAATCGTTCGAATTTTTCAATATCCGCTTATTTTCCGAACCATTCGTAATATAAGCCCGTATATCGCACATATGTCCCTCTGTCTTTCTTTCTCTCTCTCTCTCTCTCTCTCTCTCTCTCTCTCTCTCTCTCTCTCTCTCTCTCTCTCTCCGTCTCTCTTTCTCTGTCTGTCTGCATGTATTCGCATCAACGGATACCGTAATACCCAAGAGACGAGGATAGATAACGCGCAAATTTCCGATTATGGTTCATAACTTTGGTTCTCTCTGTGTGTTATCGATCGATCGATCTATCTATCGATTTCGAATTCTATTTCCAATTCCGGATAATATGCTAGCGATCGAATTGAAATTAATTTGCACGTCACGTTTGCGCGATACGTAATCGAGCTTACCCATCAATGAGACAATGCCGATCAGAAATATATACCATATCTATTCCGATGGTTTTATAGATGCGATTACCAATTTATCGTCGATATGTATTAGATCGATCATCAAGGTCAAATTTTCTCTCTCTCTCTCTCTCTCTCTCTCTCTCTGTCTGTCTGTCTATCTGTCTGTTTTTTTTTTCTTTTCTTTTCTCTTTTCCCCTCCTTTTTTCTTTTTGTTTTAATTCTCTTCCTTGATCTTCCTCTTCCTCGTATTTTTAGTAGATATAATCAAATATGAATTTACATTCGATATGTGGGAGAGAGGGAAGAAGAGGATTATGGCAACAGGAGTAGGAGGAAGAGTGGTGAGGGGAGGCTAGGTAGATTTTAATCTCGAATCGAATTTGCATTATAGTTCGTTTCTTTCTTCTTCTTCTTCTTCTTCTTTTTTTTTTTCTTTTTAAGATTTACGTAACACACCGATCTGTAATCTCGTATATAACATCGTACTATTTTAAATTCATGATCTTTTTTTTCCTTTTTTTTCTTTTTTTTTTTATTTTTTTCAATTTGACCGACGTCGTGATTCTCGATGACTCTTCGAAAATCCTTCTTCCCGTATCGTAAACTAACAGAAGGGAAAAAGATTATGAAATAAATGATCAAGGATTAATAGTTTTTGTTATCTCTTATTGGTTTCTTATAAAGAACGAAGCAACGAAAACAATTCCAAAATGTTACGCTATTACTTAGAGTTGTTTTTTCTGTAACGTCATCGTCGAAATATCACTTTTTTTCGTTTTTTTTGTTTTTTTTTTTTTTTTTTTGTATTGGATTACATCTCATTGAGAGATTCATTACTCTTCGTTCCTTCATTTCCTTCTCTGTTTTTTGTTCAAACTACTCAACGAGCTCGCTCGAGAACTTCATACCAATCCAACTAATTACGATCATTGAAATCGTTATTTACTTAATAGAGCGAGCAAGAGAGAATAAGAGAATAAGAGAGAGAGAGAGAGAGAGACAGAGAGAGAGAGAGAGAGAGAGAGAGTAAGAGTAAGAGTAAGAGTAAGAGCGTAACTTATCATCATTTAGAAACTTACCCAAGTACAAAAACGATGGTTTATATAAAGGTTTATGATGATAAACCGTTTGTCGAGATCGACAAAAAGTTTCTCTCGAAATCGATGGTTGAATTGTCAAAGTACTTAAATGCATGCATACATGCATGCATGTATGAATGCAGAAGCGCGTGTTGGGTTAATGTTCGTTTTTCGTTAAAATTTATTTTACGTCTTTGTTGGAGAACGAAAAGGAAGGATTTTTTTTTTATTTTTTCTTCTCTCTTTTCTTTTCTTTTTCTTCCTCTTTTTTTTCTTTCTCCCTTTTTTTCTTTTTTTTTCTTCTCTCTCTCTCTCTCTCTCTCTTTCTCTCTCTCTCTCTGTTTAATCCCTCCCTCATTGTATTCCATTTCACTTTTCTCGTAATGAAGCGTGATTAATTATAATCATCTCCCTTACTAGTAGTGCATTATAATGTCTCAGGCTTGGTGTACGTATTACGTGACGTTCATGTCTACTAACCAACGTCTCTCTCTCTCCCTCTCTCTCTCTCCCTCTCACTCCCTCTCTATCTATCTATCTATCTATCTATCTCTTTCTATCTCTATCTCGGCATATATCAACTGTTGTATTACAGTTAATCGAGCTAATTGTAGTTAATTAACGACCTTTAATAACCACAAGGAAGACGACATGGTTGCATTGTACGTTTAACAAAAGCCCCTTGCTTTAGTTCTCGTAAATACTCGAAATCTATGACGACGGTGAGATTAAGAGATAGTATAACGCACAAATGACAGAGTAGTAGTACGAGTCAATGATTAAGTCACATGTCCTTTTCCTTCATAAAAATATATATATATATATAAATGAAAAAAAAAGGAAGATAAAAGAAAAACAAACAGATAGGAATACTACGAATTTATTTTTAACTCGTTGACTCTTTCTTCTTCCTTTCTTTCTTTCTTTCTTTCTTTTTTCTTTTTTCAAAAGCTTCCAAGTAGTATAGGTCGATGATTAAGTCAAGAATCTTTTTGTGCATCAAAAAAAACATATATATATATAATATGTGTATAAATAGATGAGTGGTATGAATTTATTATCTCTCTTCATTTGTTTCTTTTTTTCTCTTAAAAAGCATTTCTACTTTTCATTTACGATTCACTTATTTTTTTTTCTTTTTTCTCTTTTATTACACTTTGCGTTCTCTTATTGTTGGAACAAATTTTTTTCTTTATTAAAATGTTCCTTTTTTCTCTTCTCTCTCTTTCTCTCTCTCTCTCTCTCTCTCACTGTCTCTCTCTCTCTCTCTCTCTCTCTATCTTTCTCTTTCTTTCTCTCTCGCTTGGTCTTTCGCATCTTCTCATCCTCTCGTTTCCATCGTTCTTTCCTATAAACGTAGCTTTATCAAGCTAATCGGCCATTTCCAGTTGGCGACTCCACCGAAGGAGGCAGATCAATTTCTGCGTTCTATTCTCGTATAAACGACGATAGGCCGACGCGTATTCGCCTTCATAGCCCATCCTTGGAACGAGTAGCGATCGATAAAAGAGAACTTTTTGCAATATATTCGCACCTCGTAAATCTATATTAACTTATACGTATTTACATACATAAATACATATATACATACACACATACATACGTATATATGTTTATTTATTTATTTATTCATTTATCTTATGTATCTATATATGTATAACTTGTATGATTTTATACGAGCAAGATCATCGTCATCGTCATTCAAACGTTTCCTTATTTCCCTGAAAGAACAGATTTATGTATCACCGAATACTGTCGAAATCATGATTGGACGATAGAATTTTACTCGGTCGACTTTGTTTTTCTTTCGTTGAAACGACTCCGGCTACTTCACATTGACGTAATTTACGTGCGGTGATCCTGCGCTTTCATATCTTCTATAAATCTGAATTTAACTCGAGATAAAATGTTACGTGAAAAGGAGAAAATCTCTGTCGTTTTAATTATGTTTTGTTATTATTGTTGTTGTTGTCGTTATTATTTTTATTTTTATTATTATTATTATTATTTTATTATTGTTATTATTTCGATTATGTCTTTCGAAATTTTTTATAAAGTAAGTATTCAGTGACTTTTTTTTTTTTTTTTTTAGTATAAAGAAATTCATTAACACAAATTGTTTCGTTCAATCATCAAAACGTGAATTTAATCTCTCATTCGAGGATAAAATGGAAGATGAAAGAGAGAAAATCTGTCTTTTTTCTTTCATTATTTTCTCAATTTTCTGTTTAAGTAAAAGAGAAAGGGAAAGAAAAAAAGAAAGAAAAAGGAAAACTTATTACCGTTGTTAATTCCCACAGAAATTAATTAACAAAAATTATTTCATCCTCCGCGAACGCGAATTTAACTCCTATTCCAGTATAATATGAAAGAGAGAAAATATATATTGTCTGAATTGTTCTTTTATTATTTCGAGTATTTTAAATTTCATCTTCTTCTTCTTCTTTTTTCCTTTTCTTTTTTATTTTCTTTTCTATATGAAAAAGATATTCGTAATTTCTTTAGAAAATAATTAACAGAGAATTATTTCGACCATCTTTCATGCATGTGAATTTAATTCGTACCTCGAAGATAAACTTTATATATCTTTTAAACAATCTCTTTTGATATTTTTAATCTTTTAAATAAATTAAATACAAAAATGCAAAATAAAAAATAAAAAAGATAATAGAAAACAAAATATTAAGCAACACTGTTAATTATCTTAAAAAATTAATAAAAGGAAAGTTTGCTTCGAATCGAACAAAAAAAAAAAAAAAAAAAAAATAAAGAAAAAGAAAAAGACAAAAAATAAGAAGAAGAAGAAGAAGAAAAATTCGATACAATTTATCGAAAATAAATTTGTATATTAATTAGATATTCTATTTTTCTTTTTTTTTTTTTTTTTTTCTTTTTTAATCTTAAAGAAAGATAAAAATTAGAAAGTAGGCCGTCCGAATAAATAGCTGGTGGGATGCGGGTTCTATCGATATTTCGCGGAAGTGAAATCTCGTTTTCACGTGTATCTTCGTTTACGAAGTGTGATCTATGAGGCTGCGGGTATAACTGATGATGCTGTATATTTCATTTTGGTCGTACGTCGCGTTGATAATAAATTCGCCTAACTACCTTCCGTCGGCGGTTTCGCAGACCGCCTTGTAAACGAGAAACCTTCGTGGTAATGTGAAACTCGTTGCGCTTAACGACGTCCCTATGGATTACAAAAGTTTAGCATCTACATAGATACAAATATATATGTGAAGAAAGAGAGAGAGAGAGAGAGAGAGAGAGAGAGAGAGAGAGAGAGAGAAAGAAAGAAAAATTTTGAATTTTATATATATATATATATATATATATATATATATATATATGTATATTTATTATAATGTTATACGTGTACAATCTACATTATTTTTCTTTTATATAATATAGTATTATACAATTACGTATATTATATGTATGATATATATTTACGTATATGTAGATGTATATATATATATATATGTATGATATATATTATATTTATATATATGTATAAAAAGCAAAGAGAGAGAGAGAGAGAGAGAGAGAGAGAGAGAGAGAGAGAGAGAGAGAGAGAGAGAGAGAGGGGGGAAGAAAAAAAATAATGAAACGTTTTAATAAATTTTCGTACGCATATTTTTCGCTTGAATTAGTTTGGATACTTTGTAAACACGTTTGTTGCACGTTTGGAATGTTGCTCGTAGCAGAGTTAATGAAGCCTCGTGAAATATGAAAAATTTCAAGCGTATAGTTATTCTCTCTCTCTCTCTCTCTCTTTTATTTATTGTTCGATATATAATGTCATTATTATTAATAATTTTGTGAATTTAGCGGTTAGAAGATTTGCGCTTAATAGTTTTCATTCTTAAAGTAAAAGAAAAAAAGAAAAGAAAAGAAAAAAAAAAAAAAGAACAAAGGGAACCTGAGAAAGGAGAGAGATTTGAGTCTATTTCGAATTTAATTAAAGGACCACATGTATGAAGCACGCACATTGCGATCACATTGAGAGATTACTTACTCGTTAATAATGTACATACATACATCTGCTTATGCGCGTTTATTAAATTCACTCAAATGAGTCCCGTATATATTGTACAAAGCTCTTTAGACGATTTCATATTCCATGTAAAAACATATATATATATATGTTTATATTAAAGAGACTCTTACATTGATTAATGCAACGGAAGAAATTAACGTCGAAATAATGATGTTAATGAAAAGTTCGATTATCTATTAGGAATCCTTGGAAAAAATTCGATAAATATAGCGTGGGCCAAAAGTTTTTAGACGATTTAAAAAAAAAAAGAAAAAAAAAAAAAAAGAAAAAAGAAATCAATCCTTTCCCAACATTTTTTTAGGTTTGAGATTTGTTTTCTTTCTTTTTCCACAATCGAGTTCTAGTTTCGTTTTGCGAGTTGAAATAAAAAAAAAAAAAAAAAAAAAAAAAAAAAAAAAAAAAAAAAAAGAATCAGCTTAAAAAGTCTTTAGAAAATATTGGCGAATTGATATTCTTGTTTTGTTGTTTTCTTTTCTAAATTTATTCAGAAATTATTTTCGATTCGTTCACGAATGCATCTAATGAACAAATATTTGAAAGGCAAAAAAGAGAGTGAAAATTCGTTGGGATATCTTTTGAGCTTTTGATTTTTGTCCCAAAATCGACGTTATTTCTATCAGCAATACTGCAAATTTTTCGCCTATCGTAACTTGATCGTAGGATTATGTAATATTCGACAACCGAGGGAAACTCACGTCGTCATTCTCTCTCTCTCTCTCTCTCTCTCTCTCTCTCTCTCTCTCTCACTTTCTCGTCATGTGTACATATGTATATTCGCTAAATCTGGAATATCGCAGCGTGGACGTCCATTAGGATTAAAACGATAACGGTTCGGCGATTAAGCGACGAATTTGAGAAATTACGTGGCCGATGCGTTAGCCAGTTTCTGCTGATTGTAAGCGCATTAGAATTTCTACAATGGTAAGTCCTCCATTACGGTGTGACTAATTGGAAGTTGATTACTCGGAAATTTCTAATCTCCGTTGATTTGCAAAGATTTTTTACTTCTTTCTATTATCTCTTTTTTCTTTTTTTCTTCTCCCATTTCGATTCTTCTTTTTTTTTTTTCTCTTCGTCTCTCTTCCTTCCTTTCGTTATCACGAGTTCGTTATTTATTCCTCTCTCTCTCTCTCTCTCTCTGTTTTTTATATTTTTTTTCTTTTTCTCTTTTTTCGCAGAAATATCAGTAAATTGTTCGATAAATAAATTCAATTATTTTACACACGATTTCACATAACCGATATATAATAAATTTCTGGTTCATTGAAATTTTTGGAAATATTTATTGATTTAATGGAATTTATTTAGAGAAATCACAGGCTCACTGTTTATTATTATTATTATTATTATTTTTTTTTATTAATTTCGAATATTAGTCAAATTTTTCAATGTATAAAATATAATCATTTTCTTTTTCTTTTCTTTCCTTTATTTTTCTACACGGTTTTCGTCTTTCATTTCAATATTTGTCTCTCTCTCTCTCTCTCTCTCTCTCTCTCTACATTGGTAATTGTCTTAGTTATTATTCTCTTGTTATACTTTTTCATTTTCTTTCGTTTTTTCTTGTGTTTTTTCCTTTTCCTTTTCTTTTATTCTTTTATTCTTTGATCGATCCCACACAATAGATATTTTTATCGTATATTGTCAATTCTTTTTTCTCATCTTTCTAAAGAAAAACGAGCTAACAGAATGGTACTATACGGTACTGTAGCAACGCATTCGTTTGGAAATCGTGCCGGTGAACTTTGACAAAATGGATGCGCTCAATAAATTTTACAAAATATTCCGGAGTACTCTCGTTTCTCATTCCGCCTGTCACTTCGCTTTAATGCAAAATCGATGCATACGTTTCGAGATAATCGCATCGATTCTAAGCAATACGAACTCTCGTCATTGCAAAAAAAGGATATGTCAATACGATTTATGATCGTTTTTTTTTTCTGTTTCCTTTCTATTTGTCTTTTTTTAATCTTTAAATTTACAAGACCTCTCTCTTTGATATAATCCACTAATATATATATATATATATATATATATATAAACAATAATTATACCAGTTAATATATTCTCTATTAATAGATTCTATTTAGTATTATCTCGTCCTATGAACGAACTGTAGTGGACGGTAGGATATTAGAGGTATTATTACTCTCATAGATAATGGGAATGGCTTCAAACTTGTTTGATGCTGAAAATGTAAACTTAATGCAATCTTGCTTTGAGTAAATTGCAACGTTCCCGATCTAACTTTAATATTTATCTTATATATTTTCCATATTCTTTATTAAATCCATTGTATTAATTTTGTTATCGTGTATACGCCATTAAATGAGTAAAAGTGAAAGTATGTGGTTTTGTCGTCGATGAGAAAGAGAGGGAGAGAGAGAGAGAGAGAGAGAGAGAGAGAGAGAGAGAGAGAGAGAGAGAGAGAGAGAGAGAGAGAGAGAGAGAGAGAAGGTAAGAAAGTAAAAAGTAAAAAGAAAAAGGGAAGAGAAAAAAAATTCATAAAAATGTATTACCAACCAAATAACGTGTTAGCTTAACCTTCTGTTGGAAGAAATAAGAAACGAGGTCATAGATGAATCTAGAATCCTAAGGTAGATAAGAAATTGGTAACAGCACGTTTTTCTTTTTCTTCTTCTTTTCTCTTTTCTTTTTCTCCTGTGTTCTTTTTTTTCTTCTTTTCTTTATATTTTTTCTTTTCTGAAGTGCATAGCGTGTTGTTACTCGCGTTGTGTTGTTATACTAACGAGAAAGTTGCGCGCGCTATCTTGACAGTTTTATTTTTCTTACCCTCTTTCATTCTCATAAATGATGATGATGATGATGATGATGATGATGATGATGATGATGATCGCGTGAATTTAAAAAGAATTTTTTGAAAAACGATCTTCGCTGACACGCGCTTTATTTTTGTAATTCTTCCTATGTGAATACGTTTTTGTAAAAAAAGAGAGAAAGAGAGAGGGAGGGAGAGAGAGAGAGAGAGAGAGAGAGAGAAAGAAAATCAAGCTTCGTTTATGGTTTTCTCATCCCTTTTCCCGAAGCCGTTCAATTTCGGTCGTCCGTGCGTGAAATAAAATCGATGTGCACGATTCAAGTCGATCTTATCGATGTGTGTCCTTCTGCAATTTCGATTCCGAGCTCTTGCTAAAATAGATATCAATGCTGTATGATATCACGTAAAAAAAAAAAAAAAAAAACAAAGAAGAAAGAAAGAAAAATAAAATGAAATAAAATGAAAGAAAAAAAAAAACAAATTACAAAATGAACAACTACAACAGAGGGGTGGGGGAGGGGGAGAGAGAGACGAAGAAAGGGCTAGCATATGGTATAAAGATAATCGTAGGATTTATAAGAATATTTTTCGTTAACGTTTCTTCGAGGATAGAATAAAGTCGATTAGTTTTAATCGCTGACAGAAAGATTTAAACGTGACCGGGATATTATTAAAAACGATTGCTGTGCTTTTATTTATTTATTTATTTATTTTTTTTTTCTTTTTTTACCTTTCCACGATAAGAAATTTTTTTAGTCTTAACTCGTCGACTCCCACGTTAACTCAACTGTTCGTTTGGTTCCAACTATTACTATGTCTACTACTACTACTACTACTAGTACGTCTACTACGTCTACTACTATTACTATGTCTACTACGTTTACTAAGTCTACTAAAAGACTACTACTACTACTGTTACTTCCTTTATCTTATTTCAAAAGATCTCCTTTCCTTTTTTTTTTTTTTTTCCCCTACGAAGAGATGATATCGATCTGCTTCTATTATATCAGTGCGATCCTTTCTTTTCTTTCCATTCATTTCTTCTTTCCCCGTTCACAAATAAATTCCCCTTAGAAATGAAATCTCTTTATCACTTAGGTGATGAATCTCAAAGGCGATCACCGTCCGGGCGTTCGTCCCAAGGTACATCGAGGACAAGATTACTAAGGATGGCCTTTCACTGGGATAAACTCTCGCCCGCGGAATTTCAACAGCTCCAGGATTTGGCAGCTTGTGAGTACAAATTCAATGAATCAAAGGGAAAAAGAAAAAAAAGTAAAAAAAAAAAAAAAAAAAAAAAAAGAATAAGAATATAAAACGAATACGATTGTCGAACGCGCGCATGTTGTATCTCGATGTTTTTTTTAGATCGCTCGTATTTATCTCGTTGTGGAAAAAAGAAGAAAAAAAAAAAAATTCTCGAGAAAAATGTAAACGCGAATAAAATATCAAAAAGAAGAGAGAGGGGGGGGAGGGAAGGGAGAAAAGAACGATTTAATTTTTTTTTTTTTTTTTTTACGAGAAATAAAATTATGAGATTTTATAAACTTTATAAATTTTATCAGTATAAAAATAAAAAAAAAAAAAAAAAAATAAAAAAAGAAGCGGCGGCTACGGCGGTGATGATAGGGTAGAGGATGAATGGGATGGGAAACGTTAAACGAATTTTGATACGATTTGAACGCAATTGTTTTTTTTTTTTTTTTTTTTTTTTAACTAATACGTAACAAATAAAAAATACGGAAACGTTTTCGAAATTGTCACGTCCGTTTGGTGATGGTTTTCACACGCATGGAGATGCACGTTATAGATGCCATTAAATGCGACATGAAAATTTTCGATAACGCAACTCGGAAATATGGTATAGAGAGGATTCTGGTTGATATCAAGGGAGAAAACGAAACGAAATGAAACGAAATGGAACGGAACGAAACGAAACGAAACGAAACGAAACGAAACGAAACGAAACGAAATGCGTGTACGCATATTGCTCGAATTGGAGTACTCTCTCTCTCTCTCTCTCTCTCTCTCTCTCTCTCTCTCTCTCTCTCTCTTTTCTTTCTCTATAGCGTAGAAAATATTCGAAATGACGCCGACGGCGTTGTACTGCCGCAATGATGGCGGCTAAGCTTACACTACAAAGCCGAACGATATTACCGATACAAAAGCGTGTCGAGGTCTCAATTAAAAGTCACAACGTGTCACCTCGTTGGTTATCGGATTATGGTAATTCCAACGATATTGTCTGTGAAAGCTGGGAATTCGTTTGCTGCGTCGGCTGACGACAAAGCTTTGTTTCTAGATATATATATATTCTGTACGCACACACACAAAAGAATACATATATATGTATAAATTATTTTACTATACATTTACTATATCTAATATTTATTTTATTATATATTATTTTATTATACAATTATCTATGTGATATTTATTTTTATTTATATTATTATATATATTATTCAGTTTCTCTCTCTCTCTCTCTCTCTCTCTCTCTCTTTCTCTCTCTACATGTTATTTTATATTACTTCATTACATTTTCACTCTAATTATTATGTATATATTGTAAATTAAAAAAAGAAGAAAAAATGAAAAAACAAATGAAAAAAGCTTTAATCTCGATGTTAACGAAAACAAATCGATTTTGATTAGACTCGTATTATATGCCATAATGGAACTTCTTTTTTTTCGCGGTTAACTCTCAACCCTACAAGCTCACTTTCATCTTACGCGACATCTTTATTCTGATTAATTTTAGAAAATAATGTATTACCGGTATATTTACACCATACTACGTTCGCTTGAAATATTCTCGAATCAATTTCGTTCGACAACGACAAAAGCCATGAATTGGAAAATACAAGTCACGATTTAGAATTCACGGTATTCTAATTCACGATATATAACTTCGGCCAACGCGTTTCGATCGTGTTTATTCTTCCGTAGTGATAGACGATTTGAAACGGTGCGAAAAAATTCACGTTTATTTATTTCTCCTTTTTGTTCTTTCACTCTCTCTCTCTCTCTCTGTGTCGTTTTTAATTATAGGTTCATTCAATATTCTTTTATAGATTTTCAGATAGAAAATATAGAGGATAAAAATTTATTTGTTTTCTTTTTTCTTATTATTTTTTTTTTTTTTTCCTTTTGTGTCCTCTTTTTTCTTTCTCATCGTAGAACGAAATCATTCGCTCGAGAAGGACACCAATATCTCCGTTTTATTTATTTTATCAAATTGTGCATACTTTTATTCATGTTGTACTATACTAAACTATATACATGTACGTATATATATGTTTGTGTGTGTGTGTAGTTTCTTTATTGAAAATAATCGTGAAAAAAGGAAATAAAAAATGAAAGGAGAAAAAAAAGAAAAGAAAGGAGAGAAAAAGGAAAACTAAAATGTCGGAACGTGCAATCATTTTCTATTCCTTTTTTTTCTTTTTTCTTCTCTCTCTCTCTCTCTCTCTATTTTCTAACAATATCTCTCCATCTTCTCCTTCTTATTTTATCCTCCTTTGATTTCCTCTCATAATATGATAGATGGACTTTTCTCATATCTCCTAATAAAGATTCCGTTTCTGCTATGTTATGGAACATAACGCCGAATTTCCGGCTTTAAGGAGACAACATTAATCGTTAGGTTGTCTCTTCCGATGAGAGACGATCCATCGTCCAATGGCCGTCGTCAATCGATCCAAAAATAGTACTATGCTTCAAAATATCTTACAGTGTTAAGTGCATTATGACGTCGATCGGCAGTGTAGGCCAATGGTCTCCTATTATTAGCCAATTTATCGTGCTCGATGTTTTTCGATCAAAACTCTCCTGATCCCAGATATACGTTTCATCGATTTAATATCTTTTCCTTTTTCGTTTCATCTATCATTCGTCTAGATTAATGAATAAAGAGAGAGAGAGAGAGAGAGAGAAAGAAAGAGAGAGAGAAATAACAACCAATTCCCCGTGTTCTAATTTACCGATGTAATACACTAAGATTATATATGTGTATGTATATATATTTATGTATATATGTATGTATGTATGTACGTATATATTTCATTTTTCTTTTTTTATTTCAGATTCAACAAGAAAGCTACAAGATGTTCTTACAGAATTTTGTGGCAGCAACACGACCGCAAGCGGTGTACCAAAATATCATCCCGATGGGGTATGTTTATTCATAAAGTAAAAAATATTAATGGAAACAAATTTTTTTATTCGAAAGGGAAAAAAAAAGAAAAAAAAAAAAAAAGAAAAAGAAACAAAATAAGAGACATAAGACATAGTTTTAAAACATTTACTAATTTTATATGAAGGAAGAGAGATACGATTCGTTCTTAGGGAAAAAGAAAACAAAAAAAAAAAAAGAAAAAAAAGAAAAAGAAGAAAAAGACACGTACAAGTTTTATCATTCATCGATAAGTCGTTGAGAAGTAAATTTAATTTCCTTTTTTTTTTTTTTTTTTTTTTTTTTTTAATAAAATATATCATCTTAAAAGATTTACTGATTAGGTTTATCGGAAAAGAGTATGAGTCATATTGATACATATACGTATGTCTATATAAAAAGATATTTAATTTAATCCTTAATACAATCGCATATAGCAGATAATGATTTTTTTTCTTTTTCTTTTTCTTTTTTTTTCTTTTTTTTTTTTTTTTTTTTTTTTTTTTTTTCATTTTTCCCTCGACAAGGACGAATTTACCGTTGTATTATTAACGATCATAAAGTGAACGTAAAAACTGAACGTTACTCGTGTTACTTTTCGCTCGAATGACGATACATTATATCTGAATTTAAACACCTTCGTTCTAAACATATCCACGAGATAGCTTATCTCTTTTCGAATGAAGGAAAGATATTAAAAAGAAAAAAAAAAAAAAAAGAAAAAAAAAAGAAAAAAAAAATAAAAGAAAAAAAAAATAAAAAAGAAAAAGAAAAAAGGAAATAAATAAAATAAAATAAAGTAAAAAAAAAAAAAATGAAGGAAGGAAGAAGAAACAGAAGAAAAATTGCACGATACTGATAATCCTATATTTTTTTTTACTGTCGAGTGATCTATTTTTTTCTTTTTTTTTTTTGTGAACACCGAATATTTTTCGTATTTTCATTAAATCACTGAATAACAACATAATATATTATACGTATATGTATATCATATATAATATATACATACGTTTATATATATATATATATATATATATATATATATATATATATATATATATGTCAATGATACCACATGGAATTAAAGATTACCGTCCGACGTTTATCAATTCGCGCTTTGCTACGTCGGCAGGGAGCAATTAGAAAGCAATTAAATTACAGCTTGTCCATTTCCGTTCGCTTAAATTGCGGCTTGAGTTAGAAGAGTGTGCTAAAGGTTGTAGGTGGAGAAGTGGGAGGTAGGGTGTGAGGAAGGAGATGAAGGAGTGCGGAGAGGTGAAACGGGCAAACGATTGGAAAAGTTCATTAGAGTGGAAACGACGTCGCAATGAACCACGATCAATTCTATATAAAAGCCATTGTAAATAATGTAGATATGTAGAGTATGTATGTACTTTATATACTATATATATATATATGTATCTATATAATTATGTATGAACGTTATGAATGAGGATTGTAAAACGTCAGAAAGGAATTTTCAAGGAAAAATGAAAGCCAAGATCAGTTTGAAAGTAGAAATGTTAATATCATTTCTACGTAGATGAAACTAGTTTCATATCTTGCTTTCTCTCTCTCTCTCTCTCTCTCTCTCTCCCCCTGTCTCTCCCTATTTGTCTGTTTGTCTGTTTGTTTGTATGTCTGTTTGTCTGTTTGTCTGTTCTTTTTCTTTATCTTTCTTTTTCAAATACTTGTTATATTCTTGTTATGTGCATGTTATTTCTGATTTTTTTTTTTTTTTTTTTTTTTTTTTTTTTTTTTTTTTTTTTGAATCACTTTAGATATAGATTTCGGTCGAGAACATTTTTCTTTTTGAATATCAATGTGCTATATTTAAGAGGGAGAGAGAGAGAGAGAGAGAGAGAGAGAGAGAGAGAGAGAATTTTTTTTTTTGTTACTAGCAATAACTCGACTCTATTTATATCGTAGAATGATTTATGTATCGTACTAATATAGTACAGTAGTATCTAATATACATAGAAAACATACGTTTCACTTGGCACGCGTCTCACGGTTTAACCATTAAACGAATCCATTGAACTATTTCACGGATAATGACTTTTCTTCGTCGCCGTAAACATGCATCTATCATATTTATTCCTCTTTTGCTATAACTTATTCGAGTAGAAAAGTAGTCTTTCTTTCTTTGGTTTTTTTTTTCTTTTCTTTTTTCTTTCTCTCTCTCTCTCCCTCTCTCTCTCTCTCTTCAATATATTCAATACATTCGAATGTGTTCTATATTTTTATCTCTGTGAATACATAGAAGAAATAGAGAGAGAAAGAGAGAGAGAGAGAGAGAGAGAGAGAGAAAGGAATTATACACGCACACACATATATGTATAGAATATTTCTTATATTTTTGTTAATAAAATAAATTAGAATTAATATGGAGTAAAGCGTAACTTGAAAATTTACATTTACATATATACGAATTATATCGTTGTTATTATGGAATATATATTATCAAAAATATGTTATGTGAAACTTGTTGTAATACATATTTAAAAAAAAAGAAAAAAAAAAAAAGAAAAAAGACAGAAAAACAGGGGGGAAAAAAAAGAAAAAAGAAAGATATTCCTGTATATAGAGAAACATATTGTACGCTCTGTGCTCAAAGCAAAAGGCGATCGATCGTATCCTTTGCTTCTCCTTCCTTCCTTCCTTCCTTCCTTCCTTTTCATCCCTCCTACTTTCCTCACCCTCTTATCCTCTCTCTCTCTCTCTCTCTCTTTTTCTTTCCTTCACTCCCACATAACTAGCAAGACAGTCGGGTCGGACCGTTAACAGATTGCATTGTTCTCAGTTACGATGTCTGGAGATCCTGGTAATGCTCCAGCGTCCACGGCAGCTGGGTTTATCCTTAGATCAGGAATATACTATATCCTTACTACTATACTCCAGTGAACTTCAGTTTTACTAAGATAGTTCTATAGCACTTATTTATTCATTTATTTATTTTTCGTTCGTAAAAGTTTCAAAAAAAAAAAAAAAAAAACGATATTGTATTTCCCATTGTCGCCTTTGATTCATTTCAATTAGCGAGAAATCTTAAATATATCTTTTTCTTTTTTTTTCTCTCTTCCTTTTTTTTTTCTTTTTTCCTCAAAATTTTCCTGACTCAATATCATTAAAAGACATGTTTCGTTCCTGTCAATGAGAATAAATTAATAAGAAAATAATCGACATTATGTATTATATTTTAATGATGAATCAGTTGATTCGATAGTATCGATCTTTTATATATATATATATATATATATATATATATATATATATATATATATATATATTTCTTTTTTCTCTTTTTATTCATTTTCTATATATACTCATATAATTATAACGCAATGTAGCGTTCTAGTTAACACAGATATTTTTTTGTTGTACTCTTTATATTCTCTCTCTCTCTCTCTCTCTCTGTCTCTCTCTCTCTCTCTAACTCACTCACTTTGTCTGTCTATTTTGATGAAAAACGATGGTAAATGTAGGCGTAAATCGATATTCCGATCGATCTCACAGAGAATGAGTGAGTGAGTGAGTGGGCCCACAGTATACACGTTAGGTACGTTTCTCCGTGGTCTCCGGAGGGGCATAAAGATTTACTTGCAAAGCTTCTACGTAGCTTTTCTCGATGGATTTCGTTGAATAAGCGAGGATAAGAGATAGAGAGACCGATGCACCCCCGACGAGAGAGCAAATAAACGTTTCTCTCTATCTCCATCTCTATCTTTATCTCTATTTCTATCTATCTTTCTCTCTCTCTCTCTCTCTCTCTCTCTCTTTCTGTCTTTCTGTTTCTTTCTTTCTTTCTTTCTTTCTTTCTTTCATAGAATTTGCTGTCGTAGAGTATCGCGAGAAGTATATCCAAGAGAAAATATATCTACTTTACTTTAGATGTAACTGATTCGTACCGAACGCGATTCTGCCATCTGGGAATACCGTGACTGACTTTACCGAACAAATAGTCACGTGAAAGCCATAAATCGCTTTCACGAGTAAGGTATATCTACTCTCTAACTTCATCTTGTTTCGATCTTTAAAACCTAAGTTTCGTAAAATATATTTTTTCTCGAGAAAATATTATATCTTTTATCATTGTAACATTTTTACGTTGGATGTAGTCGTGGTTTTTTTCTTTTTTTTTTTTTTTTTTTTTTTTTATATACGATATAATGACGTTTATTCGATATACAATATATAGTTATCATTGAATTTGTGGATGACGTTTAAAGCGATACGATTTTTTTCCCTCCTTTTTTTTCTTTCTTTCTTTTTTTTTTTTTTTTTTTTTTTTTTTTTCTTAAAATATCAACGACGAGACGATCTCTTGATTTCTTCTCAACGGGTGATTTCAAACTTCCTGATGTATCAAATCCAATTCGATTTTATAAAAAGAGAAAAAGAAATAAATAGATGGTTGGATGGATGGATAGATAGATAGATAGATAGATAGATAGATAGATAAATATAGAGAGTCAATGAACGCGTTAAATTAAAGTCAATAAATAAAATATCTATACCCGTTATCTATATATATTGCATCGATCTTGAAAAGATCCATCTCGTAACGATTAAAATTCGATAATCGGGGGATAAACGTACATACCGATATTTATACATTAAAATCCATTAATTGAATTGAATTACATTTCTATTCTATAAATGATCAATCGATGAGATTTATAAATCATTAATAAATCTTTCTTTCATCATTCAACACGAAGACGAAAAATATCACTCGTGAAAAAAAAAAAAATCTCTCATTCGATTAATTTAATTCCTCGAAAGTATGAGAAAAAATGAAAAAGAAAACAAAAAATAAATAAATAAATAAAAAGAAATAGATGTACTCGCAAACTTTCACTGCACGCGTAATCGTTACACGTCGAGCTTATGAATAATTGAAAAGAATTTTCCTATTAATTTTCGATACGAAAAACGGTATGTGTTTTATTCGTGAAAAAAGGAATAAAATAAAATAAAATAAAATAAAATAAAATAAAATAATATAAAATAAAATAAAATAAAATAAAATAAAATAATATAATATAATGTTGCTTTTTTACTTCGCCCCGCAATAAATTTTCTTTTCTCGCTCGGTTTTCTACCCTTTAATTTGCCCTCTCTATTCTTTTTCGCTCAGTTTCCTCTTTCTCTCTATTCATCTATATCTTCATTCTTTTACTTTCAGTTTCCTCTTTCTTTCTCTATTTCTCTCTCTCTCTCTCTCTCTCTCTCTCACTGTCTGTCTCTTTCTCAATGTGCCAATTAAATGTCACCAAACACGTCCCAAGATAATTGCATTAGCGTTACGAAGAGGCGTATCATATCGTTAATTAAAGTACGTGATTCGTCGAAGCAATGGCGTTTTCGATTAATGAATCTTCGCTCTTAGAAATAATATAAACGATTCGTATCTTAACGTTTAAATATTATTCGTCAATTTTAAACATTCGTTGATATTTGAAATTCGAAGAAAAAAGAATTGACAATTGGCAAATACGTTGTTATCGAACGGGATTTATACGTTAGTATAATAACATCGATTTAATTAAAAGTCAGAACGATTTGAGAACGAATTTGATGAGAGAAAAACCATTCTTAGTTTTTTTTTTTCTTCCTTTTCTTCCTCATCGTCTTCATTTTCTTTTTTTCTTTCTTTCTTTCTTTTTTTTTTGTTCTATTGACAATCGAAAGCTCTCTTTCTTTCTCTTTCTCTCTCTCTCTCTCTCTCTCTCTCTCTCTCTCTCTTTTTCTCTCTCTTCTTTTATCAAGAGCGACTTCAAAGGAATTGGAACGTCGATTAGAATATTCCATTCGAGACGGATCTTCCATTTATTGTTTTTCTTTTTTTTTTTCCTTCTCTACTACTATATTCATTTAATCCATGAAATATCTACCAATGACAAATATCGATCCTACTCGATCATGGTAGGACATAAAAATTTTGCGAATATATTTTATGTACTTACATATAATGTACCTATACTTTTTATATATCTATTTTGTGTGTGTGTATATATATATAGTTGATTTTCTTTTTATTTTATCTTTTTTTTTTTTAGAGGAATTTTACGTTTTACAGAGTTATCTTTTGCATGAGTTTTACGAGTTCTACATAGCGAGTTACACATACATAGATCTAGTTTCCCAGCTTCGGGCTTTATTTCCACAAAGAAACTGCTAGTCCCCTTTTTACCTATTTCTTTCGTTCTTTCCTTTCTGTATAAAAGTGCGAAGTAAACAAGAAAAACTTGAGAAAATCGTGAGTTCTGCAAAAAGGAAAAGATGAAGAGAGAAAGAGACAAAAGAGAAAGAAAAAAAGAATTGAAGTAATGTGAAAGAAAAATTAAACGAAATAAATGGATACAGAAAAATACACTGTGAAAGAGTGAAAATTAGATGAAATAGAAAAGTTTAATTTTCTTATTATTTTCATTTGGGTAATAAGCATTTGGTATAAAAGCCAAAATGAAAGAGATATTTAGGAATTAAAAAAAAAAAAGTTTCATTTCTCATTATAAAACTGATTTCATCGTATACTTTATTATTAAAGAATTAGAGAAAAAGAAAAAGGAGAAAATAGTCAAGAAAAAGAGACAGAGAAAGAAAGAGAGATAGATAGATAGATAGATAAGTAGATAGATCTGTTATAGCAAAATGATTCTGCGTTTGATTGCGTATGTAGCTAACGATAAGAACAGAAGAGGATCTATGGATAAATAGGTGGAGCGAACGTGATAAAGGAAAAAAGAGCGAGCTTAGTTTTGTATATCAAACTACTCTACGAAGTTATATATATATATATATATATATATAATACTTGGAGAGTATTCATAAAAAACATAGGACTCTTTTCATTTATGGGATGGTTGACATCGTTCAAGGACAAGGAATTAGATAAACATTTGATTTCTCTTTCATTTGCCATTTTTAACCTTTCTCAAGTAGATTATGTATTGTTTTCTCTTAATGATCAGTATATTTTTCTCAATGAAATAGAATTTTTACCGAAAGAAGAAATCGTTTTAATTTCATATAACTTATATATTGCATTTACTCATTCTATCTCTTTCTTTTTTTCTTTCTTGTAAAATAAATGTGATTGTTATTTCCACCTCTCTCTCTCTCTCTCTCTCTCTCTCTCCTCTCTTTTTCTTTCTTTCTCTCTCTTTCTCGTGTCATCCATTCATTTTATACCTACTTTCTTTCTTATACAAAACCACTTACACACATATCTCAAAGATAGTTATTGCCGAGATATATATATATATTTTTTTTTTACAAGATTTATTTTCAAAAGCAGCAAGAAAGATGATCCATCCATCCATATCGCTCCTCTGTTTCTCATGTTTTCATTGCTTCTATTGCTGGTATTGCTTTTTTACCACCACCACGACCATCCCCTACCAGTAATTTTTCGAACGAGGTCTCTATCTTTTTTTTCATCCCATTGGAAATTCTTTTTTTTTTTTTTCTAACGAATTCCTTTTCTACGTTCTTTCCTTTCAAAGGGAATAGCTCGCTCGAATTCTTTCGACAGAAAGCAAAAATCCCGAATTTGTTACGTCTACGATAGGTATCATCTACTATTCTCTCGACTGTGTCAAAAGCTACGAAGAAATGGCAAGATTTTTATTAAGGAATTCTTTCTTCCTTGTCTCTCACTCTCTCTCTCTCTCTCTCTATCTCTCTCTCTCTCTCTCTCTCTCTCTCTCTCTCTCTTTCTCTTTCTTTCTTTTATTTTTATTTTTCTTTCTTCTTTTATATATCACTTTTTCTTTATTATTACTTTTCTTTTCGAAGATTTACGACAAAAAAGATATTTTATATATATATATATATATATATATATATATATATATATATGTATATACATAATGTACCATTTTGTTATTATATATACATATTCAAAGTATATTAATGTCAGAAGAAAGGAATCTTGATTGTAAACTATCAGGAAATGGTTAACTATACTCCTACTTTCTAATTAGCCTTCCAAACAGAGTGTAACAAAGGGAATAACGAAAACGCGGGGTTGCGAAGGATGAAGGATGAAGGACGAAGGACGAAGGACGAGTAAAGTACGGAAGAAGGAAGGGTGAAAAAACGGGTCTTTGCGGAGCCGCAAGGGTGCGGTTGCTTAGTTACGTGACGTCATCTCTGACGTACTCGAATGGAAGCGTGTATGCTGGGGCTTGGGTGTGATGAAGAAGAGATAGAGAAAGAGAGAGAGAGAGAGAGAGGTGAGGGGGTGGGAGGATGCGGAGCGAGGTCACCGCGTCATCGTATGTGGAAAACGCCCTCTTGAGAGGACCTACGAATGGGGCGGGGAAGGGATCACGAAAAAAAAAGATAAATGACAGAAAGAGAGATAGAGATAGAGATAGAGAGAAAGAGAAAGAGAAAATTCGGTAAATTCAACAAATATTTGAGCGAAATTGTTAATACATTTTTATAGATAAAATTTTTTTAATAAAACGAAATATTATTTTATTATTTTATCGTCTTTCTTAATAGATAAAATTGTTTATATTGAAAAAAATAATTTATATATTTTTTATGTATATTTATTATATTTCATTTTTTATTAGAATACATATAGATATAGTACGTGGATAGGGTTTTATTTAAAAGAAAGAAGGGTAAAAAAAAAAAAAAAAGAAAAAAAGTGAGACAAGCAAATGAATATAAATATAAATATAAATATAAAAATATCATATTTTTTTTGTCTCTCGAAAAAAATCATATTTTTACTGTCGGGATTTTAACTTATATTTATTAATTATTTATTCTCTTTATTATTATTATCATTATTATTATTATTATATTTTGATATGCGTATATATGTATGTATGTGTACTTTATTGAGAGAGAAGAAGAAAATCCTTTTTTTTTTTTTTTTTTTTTTCACTTCGTAAGAAATAATTTCTATGGATAAGAATAATTATTTCCATGATAATATATTTTTCTCTTTTGATTTCAACTTAATTGGTATTTCGAATAGAAAAAAGAAAAGAAAAAAAAAAAAAAAGAAAAGAAATAAAGAAGAAGAAGAAGAAGAAGGAGAATGTCTTTAGAAGATGATTAAACTGGATGATCATTATTTTTATCTTGTCTTTGATGTTATCACGATTGAATGACGTTAAAAGTTTAGAAGGACGGACATCTCGAAGATGTTACTTTGATCTACTATACTAGTGTCCGAATTGCATACTTATCACGTACATGCATAATAATAAGGGTTAACAGAGGTAGACTATGCATTATAACGTGATTATCCAAGTATAAACATACATACACACACACATACATATATATATATATATATATATATATATATATATATATATATATATATATAATATAGTCCGTATATGATATCTTTCTTATGTATATATTTATATTTATATATTCTATGATTAATAATAATCTCTATATATTATCAACATTTTCTCTCTCTCTCTTTCTCTATATCTCTCTTTCTCGCTCTAAGTTTCTTTCAATTAAAAAAACTTTCAATCAAATTATATAAATTCGTTTCTTCTCGGAATCTTTTAAGAAGAAATAAAATATATACTCTTCTCTCTTCTTTTTAACTTACTACTATATTACTTAAGTTACGTCCTCGACGTGAAGCTTTTATCCGTTCTCTACACACACAAACACACACACACATATATATATATAGAACACACAAACCGTATCGAAATATTCCTCATCGTGTTTCTCAGCTTATGTAAAAAGCGTGTTGAAAGCGCGTGAAAAGTCGTCGTCACTTCTTCCATACCGTATATACCATGCAAATACATACATATGTATATACGTATATACATACGTATATATATATATATATATATATATATATACATATATACGCGCACATTGGTATCGTACATACATCGATCTTTTTCAAAAACGTTTCTTTTTCTCTCACGTTTTCTGTGTTTCATCCATCATCATCGCTAACAAAGCTTTAACGGGGTGTCGTTTTTGGTATTCTACCTCGAAAACATTTAAAGATAAAAGGAAAAGAAAAGAAGGAAAGAAAAAAAAAGAGAGAGAAGAAAGGAAAGAAAGAAAGATAGAGAGAGAGGACAAAGTAGAAGCATTGATGTGAATGAAAAACGAGTGAACGAAAATGAGGGAGTATTCGCTTCATTGAAGTTACACGAGAAATTTCACCGAATTCGATTCTGCACGGATATAACATAAAAAAAAAAATCTAGTAAGATCTCTCTCTCTCTCTCTCTCTCTCTCTTTTTCTCCCTCTTTCTTTCTCTCTTTGGGTTTCAGATACACACACAAACAAACACATTCTCTGTTCATTCACAATGACACAAGGAAAATGATCCCAATTAATTTTTTTTTACGTCTTTAACAATTTACGTGATCTCCAATAATCGAATTAATTAATTTAGTTATCAGTTCGATCAAAACCTTTTCATAATCATAGAAAGGTATGATTAGAGGAAAAAGAAAAAAAAAAAAAAAAAAGAAAAATTCATGGAACGAAATATAAATACACGAAGGTAAAATATCGAAGGATATTAATCGACGAATCATCGAGGACATCTAATATCTCTTACATCGTGCGATTAAATAAAATAAGCGTGTTGTATATTAGAATTTTATGCCTCTCCGTATCTTACAGTTGGCACGAATAACAACGAATTCGTTGGAAAATTTATTGATTCTTCTTCTCGGAAATAACTGACATTGTACTTTACTAGTCGCAACTGTGATCAACACAAGAAAATCGTTTTTTCTTTATTTTTTCTCCTTTCTTTTTTTTTTTTTTTTTTTTTCTTCCCCTCTTTCGAAGACAACTTTTCTTTCGTGAAAAGCACGAAACTCATTTGTGAATAGTATAATTGTAATATTCTCTTTTTTCTTATCTTATTCTATTTCTTACTCATCAAAGAAGAATTTAAGTGAAAGAAAAAAAAAAAAAGAAGAAGAAGAAGAAAAAAAGAAAGTAAGGAAAACAATGCGTTCAATTTTAACCTTTTCTTTTTCACTTTAACCTTTTTTCTGTTCGTCATAATTTTATTTTTCTTTACCAAAGTAGAGTTTCGGTAAAAGGTAAAAGACCATGGGAAAAGCAATGAGCAACGTCTTCTTACTTTATGTTCCTGTGTTAATCTTAATTTAGTCGTAACTTCGCTCGAAGCTTAGCTACTGGAAGGCCAATCTCGTAAACCGCTTTACGTCGCTACTGAATCCATTAAGGTTGACCAATAAAAAGATTGCGCTGTATAACGGCGATAAATGGGGGATAAATCTAATATATATATATATATATATATATATATATATATATACATGTGTGTGTGTGTGTGTGTGTGTGTGTGTGTGTGTGTGTGTGTAGATGCATGCGAATATATACATGTAAATACTTACGCATACATTTAGTGTAATATACCTTTCCGAAATCCTAGATTGCCAACTCTTAAACGATTATTGTTTATTATCTCCCATATATTTTATCGTTAATACGAAAGATTTTTCTATGAGATCGTTTTCATATTTCGCCGTAAAAAAAAAAAAAAAGAAAAGAAAAAAAATCCATAAAAAAAATAAGGGGTTAAAGATGTATCAAAACGCAATAGGGATGGATACTTTGAAATCGTACTGGCAAATTTTTTATCACGTAAGAAATTAAAAGTGCCAGACTAACGAGCTCCTCATAAGCGGAATAAACTACGAATGGTCAAAGGATTAAATGTCTCGTACTTTTAAATTGAGATTGAGAGAGAGAAAGAGAGAGAGATAGAGAGAGAGAGAGAGACAGAGGATTTTAAAACTTTAAGCTTTTTGGTCTCTTCAATGAGATCCACTTTTTCATTCTTTCCTTTATTTTTTTTTTTTCCTTTTCTTTTTTTCTTTCTTACTTTTGTTTTGAACAACCAACCACCTTTCGCAATTTGAGAAAAATTTTAAAAGACCACGAAGATCTCTTCTTTTCTTTTTAAGTACGACAAATGAAAAAAGAGGAAAAAAAAATAAAGAAAAACATGGTAACGAGCTTCTTACGAATATTTACATTTCTTATAACTTTATTCTCTCTCTCTCTCTCTCTCTCTCTCTCTCTCTCTCTCTCTCTCTCTCTCTCTCTCTCTCTTTCTATCTATCTCTTCCTATGAGTCCGTGAAATTATTAGCTCGAAAAAATATTCGGATTGGTCTATGGTTTCGAAGCTTTGATAAGAAATTGGAAAGAAAAAAAAAAACAAAAAAAAGAAAGAAAGTATGAATGAAAAAAAGAAAGAAAGAAAGAAAGGAGGATGAACGAAAAGGAAGGAAATACCGAAATTGAAGCAACTAGTTTGAGTCCGTAATCGAAGCTGACTTAATCCCTTTTCTTATGATTGCCAACGGCCTTTTCATAAGAGAAAAAATGAGAGTGAGAGAGAGAGCTTGAAATCGATCAATCGATCGGAAGAAAAAATCCCTTACGATCTTCTTTCAAACACTTTTTTCTTTTATCATTTTATTATTTCTTTTATTATTATTTTTTCTTTTATATATTTTTCTTTCTCTTCATTCTTTTTCTTTTTCTTTTTTTTTTCTTTTTTTCTTCTTTTTTTTTTTTTTTTTTTTTTTATTTATATGCATCCTGAATTTGTGCTGATAAAAGGATCGAACGAAGGATCTTAAGGATCGTAATAACGGCTATCCTCTTTTCCAATAAAGGACGTCGCTCTAAGATCTTTTATTTTTTTTTTTTTTTTATTCTCCTTAAGTTAAGATAATGAAAAAGGATCGAATATCTCTTGGAATTTTATTGTTCCGATACTAATTACGATCTCTACCTCTCTCTTTCTCTCTCTTTTTCTATATATATATATATATAGATATATATATAAGTATATATACACAATAAATATATTCGTCTTCCTTTTTTTAATAAGCTAATTTTGTCCTATCTTTCGACGATGAACGTTTTTGATAATTAAATATTTTTTTCTTTCTTCCTTCTTTTTTTTTCTTTTATCTTC
This sequence comes from Vespa crabro, assembly GCF_910589235.1. NCBI lineage: Eukaryota > Metazoa > Arthropoda > Insecta > Hymenoptera > Vespidae > Vespa > Vespa crabro. The sequence goes on from NC_060955.1 coordinate 1,154,226, forward strand.
CCTTCTTTTTCCTTCATTTTTTCTTCTGTTTATTCCTTTTTCTCTTCCTTTCAACGAAACTCTGTTCTAACATTACTTTTGTACGAGATTCCGTAGGAAACATCGATGACGACTTGGTACAATGACGTCACGGTTTCCATGGGAACGCCAGAGAACACCCGGTGTGCTAAAGTTAGAGAGAGAAGGAGAAAGAGTGACGTCACACCATTCGTACTTCGACACAAATACAATCTCAACGAGTATCTGCTGCATGTATGCGCGAACGCGCGTGTACGTTTACATTGACATATGTGTGTCCTATGTGTGCTATGTGTGTATGTGCTGTGTGCGTATCTATGTATGGTACGTGTGTGTATGTGTATGTGTGTTACGGCCGAGGTCGGTGCACTCGCAAACGCGATTGCAGCTGCCTTGCATCTGTGCAATGACGTCACGTGAACATCAAATCTTTCTCTCTCTCTCTTTTTCTCTCTCTCTCTCTCACACATACATACACAGACACTTTGTATAAATCTTATCTTTTTTATAGTAACTTAACTTTACACGATTCATCTTTGATCTCAATAGTATATATAGTTCTCTACGACGTTTGAATTTTATTATTTCTAATAGAAATTTTTATTTATAATATAAAATAGAATTGAATTATTTTTCATTATATTTCGCAATAATAATCAGATATTAGCGATATTTAAGAATAATTATTAAATTATGATGATTAAGATTTATATTTTTTATGAAAAAGAAAAAAGGAGAAAAAAATAAGAAAAATGTTTAGAACTTTTTCCTTTTTGTTAAAATATTCGATATTTTTTATTTTTACTTGTTGTTTTTTTTTCTTTTTCTTCTTCATCATCCTCTTTCTTGTTTTTGCTCCTTCGAGCTCCTTCTTTGCTATTATACATAACTTGTGTATAGTGGAATATATCCTGAAAGCAAGTGTATATATGTGTATATATATATATATAGGTGGACGTATGTTTACCGACGTAAGTTGACGAACAACGTGTTTACGCAAGGGTAATACTACTCCTGTCTTGTTTATTACCGCAGTAAGAGACTTACACGAGATAATATTTTTTGTAGTTCTGTAAAACGAGTTTAATTGTTGTGTAGTGCAACGACGTAAGTTCCACGCTTGTGAATCCAAACCATATATATATATGTATATACACATACATATGTATGTATATATGTATATTTGATAGGATAAATAGAAACAATGAAAAATGATATATGATTATATATGTAAGAAGTGCATGTGACAAGCGTAGAGAGAATGAAAAAAAAAAGTAAAAAAAGAAAAAAAGAAAAAAAAAAAAGAAAAAAAAAATATATATATATATAAAATGAAATCAAAAAATGGGAGAATTGTTAAATATAAATATAATAAAGTATTGTACATATTTTTATTTTATTTATTTCTTTTTTTTCGCTTTATACTCTTGTTTTTTTTTTATTTTTTTTTCTTTTTTTTATTTTTTTTTTTTTTTTTTCAGAAAACGTGTTCGACACAGAGAATACAATGATATATTTCATTCAGGAAAACGAGATTTTTCGTAATCCTCTCATATCGTTCGTTCCTGATTGTGATAGTAGTAGTGATACTAGTTGTAGTAATAATAATAATAGTAATAGAACGTACAATCCTATTTCGTAGAATCCAATTTAGGAAACAAATAAAATTATTTACAATTTATCTAACCTCAATTACATATATATGTGTTCCTATTCATATATATATATATATATATATATATATATATATATGTACGTACAGAGGTGAATATTAAAATAAATAAAAGAAAAGAAAAAAAAGAAAAGAAAAGCATAAAATTCTCTTTAAAATTTCAAGATCATACGACATCATTCATCCAATTTTATCGGTGGCGAATATTTATTATAAATTTGATTTATGACCGATCGTAGAGCGAGATCATAGATATCTCCCTCGAGAGAAAAAGAGAGAAAGAGAGAGAGAGAGAGAGATGTAGCGAGAGAAATAACGTATCGATTCAAGTTCAACATTGCGATTCGCTTATCTACGTCTATCCCAAATATTTGTCAATGTCTCCAGTTCTATTCGAGCTTGCCTATGAAACTTGTAAATAGTTATTCCCGCGTTTATATATACGAGACGTGCTTGCCCAACGAATTTCACTATTCGACGATTGTGTCACGTACACATACATTCATACATACATTCATACATATATATGTGTATATATATATATATATATATATATATATATATATATATATACATATGTAGATACTCGAGCGTTGAACAAATCATACGTCAGAATCTTATGAGAGTAACAGAGATGGAAGCTGGAAGAAATCGAGAATGGTAGATGTTAAATGAGAAGAGAGAGAGAGAGAGAGAGAAGTAAAAGGGGAATAGAAGGGGCTGAAGGGTGCAGAAGAAAGATGGGGTAGGATGGATGGGTGGATGGGGGTGGGGGGTGGGGAAGAAGTAGGAGGTATAGTCGTCATTGCAAAAACAAACATCGAAGGCACGCTATTCCCAGAGCATCGGCCGGTCTTATACTGTATATTTAGATGATATATAATCCCTGTCGTACCACAAAGTGCACGCGCGCAGTGCGTCATATTAAATGACGCACCGCGTGCTCTCCTAGCTTGATTCCCTTGGCCACTGACTCGTTCATTAAACATTATTTCAGCCATTATTTTCTTTATCCAGGAAGGATCATAATTTCGGATATCTTACATATGCCGACCACAAATATTCTAATACATATAATCTATGTGTGTATGTACGTAAATATATATGTATCTGATATAACGTGAAAGAAAGTAGAACTAAGGGGGATGATTTGAAAAAAAGAAATGGTTAGGGAGTGAGAGAGAGAGGGAGAGAGGGAGAGAGAGAGAAAGAGAAGGATCATACGTAAGCTGCTGCTATACGAAAATTTACGATCGTCCTGAGTTATTAAAGGATTTTTTTGCAAGTTCGTGCCATCTCTATGATATATAGATTGGTAGGTAGATAGGTAGGTATAAGTTCATGAGTCACAGTGTCAGGTGGAAATTTGAGGATTACATAATCTCTCTCTGTCTCTCTCCCTCTCTCTCTCTCTCTCTCTCTCTCTCTCTATTTCTTTCTTTCTTTCTTTCTTTCTTTCTTTCTTTCTGATTTTCTCTCTTTTTCTTTTCTCTCTCTCTCTCTCTCTCCCCCTCTTTTTCTATATCTCTCTAGCGACATGGCGATATTATCGAGCAAGAAAATATTTCTCAAGATTTATCGTACCTCTCTGTGTATATGTGTGTATATGTTTGTACGTGTATATATGTTTGTTTTCATTAATTCTAACAGCTGTGGCACTCCATTATGACAGATTAACGATCCATATCCAATTTCTGATTTCTTAACGGATTAACCCATATTTGTTTCATGCATTTATGTGTGATAAATTCCACAAATATATTCAGGATAAATGGTATTTAAAATAAATGGGAGAGGAGTAGAAATGGATACAGAGAGTGAGAGAGAGAGAGAGAGAGAGAGATTTTTTCATCTTTGACAGAGGGAAATGTAAAATCGCGATATTATGTATTATGAAAACAAATAAAAAAAAAAAAAAGAAAAAAAAATTAATCTTGATATAAATGTTCCTCGAATCAGCTGATTTCCTCAGTTTAAATCCAATTTTCTAAAGAAAACTTTATACGTTATATATCTTATCGTAGGATATTTGACGTTCAGGAGATTTAGTCTTTCACATTTTCTCTCTTTCTACTTTTCCAAAGTAAGTAAGTAAGTAAGTGAGTAAGTACTTACCTACCGTCTTACCTTCGTCTTTGTAAAGGTTGATTTAAAACGTTTCGTTCAACGTACCAGAGTGAACAAGAAATACGCCTACTGCTTACAATGGAGTTTCTCTCTTTCTGTCTCTTTTTCTCTTTTCTCTCTCTCTCTCTCTCTCTCTCTCTCTCTCTCTCTTTCTTTCTTTCTCTTTGGATAGCTAAGACGATATTGTATAGTTCGATTGAAGGTTACCTAGGATCTAGTAAAGTAGATTTTCGTCTAACGTCTGATTAAAGTTTTCCTTCGTTCCTCGAATACGAGGATTATTTTCATTATAAAATGTATCTACTTTTAATCTTTCTTTTTTCTTTTTTTCTTTCTTTCTTTTCTTTTTCTTTTTCTTTTTTTTCTTCTATTTTCCGTTATGTATCGTAAACTCCGTTAATCTTGTATACCTTTTTATTAATATTCCTAGTCACGATCTCGGAGAATAATATAATGATTATTATTAATCCTACAATATATCTTAACCGAGTAACTTAGAATATTTAGATTAGCCTGTATTAGGAACGAGCTTATATGATCACACGAAATCGTTCATTTTAAAATCGATAAAAACATATATCGTAATAATGTGTGAACGATCGAAATTGTATTAATCTAATCTAGTAATTAATTCGACGTTAGAAAAATTCTGTTTCTTAATTTTTTTCTTCCTTTCGGTATCGTATAAAACGATTATCGATTTTATTATTGGAAGAGATCAATATTTAATTAATATGCAAAAAATTTTTTATACAATGCATTCTCATTGTATGAATATTTATATTCGTTAATTATCGTTACCCTCTTAAAAATAAATAAAGATAGAAAGAAACAAAGAGAAAGAGAAAGAGAGAGAGAGAGAGAGAGAGATCATTGTTGCAATTCAACGAGGGAAAAAAAAAAGAAAAAAGAAAAAAAGTGAAGGGAAAAGGAAAAAAGGGAAAAAAAGAAAAAGAAAAAGGGAAGCCTCTTTTTAAAGAATAATTCTTTGACATAGACGAGTATTCTCACTCGCGTCTTATATTCTTGATCGTTCGTAGAAAAGGAAGAACACCGAGAATTTCTTTTTATCTTTTAGACGATGAAAAATGCGAGATATATGTGCTTGAACTATGTCCTCTTTCATCGTTTAAACGAGAAAGAAAGGGAAAGACTTTTCATTCGTGAATACAATCGAGAGAATTTAATATTCGACTTTTTATATCTTTACACGTGGAAACGAGAATATTTGCTTGTATCCTTTTTTGTTTTCTTTCTTTTTTTTTTTCTTTTCTTCGATAAACGATAAATATTCAATTCTTTAAAAGATATATTTCTCTTTCTTTCATTCATTCATTTATTTCACTTTTTGTTCTTATCTATTTCTATTTCGATTTGATCTTTAACGAGATCGTTGAGTCGTAAATAGAATGTAGAAGTAGAGTTGGTAATGGGACGAAATAAAACTAGGATGAAAAGGAAATAGAAATAGATAGATAGATAAATAGATAGATGGATAAATAGATAGATAGAAAAATCGTGTAATAGGTTGGAAAGAGGTATGAAGGAAGGTTGCGAGTTCTAGGCGAGGGTAAAAAGCTTATTATGTTTGACCAGGGTGTGGATTCTTGTCGTAAGAGCTTTAATTGAAGTCACCCCGGGCCGACCTTTAAGGTCTCCATGATAGTACATCGGACTAACCGGACAATCGTACTATCCTCGGGTCTCTATTTTTAGTATATAAATTGTTGACATTACTCCTTCTTTACCACCCTCATTCCTTCTCTCTCTCTCTCTCTCTCTCTCTCTCTCTCTCTCTCTGTTTCTCTTTACCACTACTCCTGTCTTTCACTTCATCCTTCATTCCTTTTATTCAGTCTTTTTCTAAGATACCTCGCTCGTAGACCTTAGTCGTTTAGTCTTAAGTATATTTCTTGTCGTATCACACGTGAAACCCTTGGATCTATTCTTAGAACATATCGTTGACCTTAGCCAACCACTAAACCGATCATCTTTTATATATATATATATATGTACCTTATATGTATATATATATGTATATGTACCTTAATTTTTATCAATCAATTAACGTTGAAAGAGAAGATACCCTTTCGGCTATTGGGAATAGAAATGTATTTAAGTCGGAATAACAAAATTATGAAGAGTACTACTTGTTAAGAATATCACGATCGTTTAATTTTAATATATTTTATATATTAAACGTTTTATTAATTTCATAATTAATCATTAATAAATAATATGTTCGATTCGTATCAAAATTTTTTCCTTCGTTGTGTGCGTGTATTTGTACTTTTTTTTTTTTTTTCTTTTTGGATTGTCTGGTTCTTTTTTTCTTTTCTTTTCTTTTTCTTTTTCCTTTTTTATTTCTTTTTTTTTCCTTTTTTTTTTTTTTTTTGTTACAATAGCAAGAAATATCGATCAGAGAGAGAGAGAGAGAGAGTCACTAATCGCTGTTCAATTTCTCGTTTCCGTTCATTTTAAATGCGGATTAACTTGCACACGCTTATCTATCCGGACGTTCGCTTTTCCGGCTCGATTCTTTTTCCGATGCTGACAGGAACCCGATGGAAGCCGAAGAGAATGACGATGAGTTTGACCGTATCGATGATGTAGGGTCACCGCTTTTAGACATTTTGCGATACGTACGACGGTATGTATGTATGTATGTATATGATTCGATCCATAATACCGAACCGGGTCAATTGCTATTTTCGATCAAACCAAGAGATTTCAGTCTAAATGAGAAAAAGAAAGTGTGAAAAAGAGAAAGAGAAAGAGAGAGAGAGAGAGAGAGAAAAAAAAGAATATAATAAATCCCATAATGATGAGATTTCATTTTATTTGCTGTTATTCATCGCTACATATACATATACCCGCTGCATGTATTATACTTTATTATTCTCTACTGTGTATTAATGAACTACCATGAACTTTGTACCATGCATTATTCATGGACCATCATCAAGATCGGTTATTTGCCATCATTAAAGTTCTAACGGCCTTTAGCGAACTTATGCTAACATGAAAATTATTGATATTGCATTTGCGAACAATACCATCTGCGGTATTATCATCCGACTAATTTGAATGCCGTCTAAATGAGATCGAATGCGTAATATATCATGGATTCTTTATTTCGAACAATTTCTTTTTATTTTTTTCTCTCTCTCTTTTTTTTTTTTTCCTTTCTTTTTTTGTATTCTTATCAAAATATCGTTAGACATACAATATATAGAATTCCTGTATCTATACGCGCGTGTATGATAGAATATTATCTTCGTAAAAACAAAATAATAAACAAATACGTATGTAAATATTGAATAATATTGAATATGATGTACGATGATATAGTTCTTCTTCTTCTTTTTTTTTTTTCTTTTTTTTTTTTTTTTTCTTTTCTTTTTCCATAATCGAGAAAATATCTTGTCGTCGAAATGCCGATGCACGAATACGCTTTACGATTATTCGGTTGATATCACGATCAAATCTAATATCATCCCCTTAACTCTCAACCAATCTTCTTTTATTTTATTTCTTTGTTTTCTTTTTTTTTTTTTTTTCTTTTTTTTTTTCTTTTTATTTTAGAACTCTGTTTTTCTTCCTTTTTTCTTTATCGTTTCGAATTTACACGACGAATGGAAAGAAGGTCGTATAAGAGGAGGACGATCGGACTCATTTCCTTGAATCGAGTTGATTTCCCTGGACTCGTCGTCTGACTTCCGACAAGAGAACGTGGAAATTTCCTAAGCTTATCTCGGCTACATCACGATCTTCCATCTCTCTCTCTCTCTCTCTCTCTCTCTCTCTCTCTCTTTTTCTCTCTCTCTCTCTCTCTCACTGTCTGTCTGTCTGTCTGTCTGTCTGTCTGTCTGTCTGTCTGTCTCTACTTCCTTCTCCCTTCTTACGATTATCGTCTCTACCTACTAGACATTCGAAGGATGTGATTCTCAAGAGAGAACTTCTCTTTCGCTTTTCATTTGCTGACCCGTAGCATCGACATGTAATAGGCAAAAAGAAAGAAAGAAAAAAAAAAAAAAGAAAAAGAAAAAAAGAAAGAAATCAAGAGATCAAGAGATCGACTTTTATTTCAAAATACAAAATTAAAAGGATTAAAAGAGAAAAAAAAGAAGGAAAGAAAGAAAGAAAGAAAGAAGAACGATAACGTTTGTTAAGCCTTTTTTAAAAGGATTTTACACGAGCTAGATCTCGAATAAGATCGGTCGTGTATCCAATTCTAATTGATCTAACTATAATTGGCATATGGTTTATGTGTTTTTTTTTTTTTTTCTTTTTCTTTTTTCTTTTTTCTTATCACAAAAGAGAATCTCTGAAGAGACATGAATGGGAAAAGAGAGGGAAAAAAAGAAACGAAAGAAGAAAAGAAGTAGATGAAAGAAAAAGGAAGAAAAATTGACAATAAATATTATCACGGCGAGTAAAAAAATGTCGTCGTCGGTTGTTGTCCTTGAGATACTTCGCGTAAATATGTGTACATATATATATATATATAAAAAGGATAAAAAAAATTGAAGGCTACTTCAAAGCGCAACGTGAATCTTCGGATCGGTGCGCGTGCAAGGAAAAAAAAAAAAAAAAGAAAGAAAGAAGAAAAAAAAAAGAAAGAAAAAGGAAGAAAAAAAGAGAAAAGAAAGAAAGTAGAAAAAAAGCAAATAATTTATTTATTCTTTAATCACGAGAGAAAAAGATGGGGTCGTTGAGGAGTACGTAGGGGAGGATCAAACCTTTATTAAACTTTTTCCTTCGAGTTTTCCCTTCAGGAATTTTGTCGATGAAAGAAAAAAAAAAAAAAAAAGAAAAGAAAAGAAAAAAAAAAACAGAGAAAGACGGAAAGAAAGAAAAAGAAGAAGAAGAAGAAAAAGAAAAAGAAGTAGTAGTAGTAGCGGTAGTAGTAGTAGTAGTAGCGGTAGTAGTAGTAGTAGTAGGTAATCCCTCGAAAATAGCAGGTTACGACGTCGCCAGGGGAAGGCTGACGTCATTGGCATCGTTCTGACGTCACTATCGAAGGACGACGGGGGGAACCCCTCTTACGTTACGATATCATCATTCAGAACGTGCTCGTTTCTATTCCCTTCTCCCTCTCTCCCAATTTTTGAATTTAACCCCTCTAGAACTTTATTTTCAACGTTAACCAACCTCACCCTACGTAACTTCGAAGCTTAATGGCCGTGTCTTGTCTCATTCATGCGGATACATTCCATTGCGGCCGACGTGGCCGGCACAAAAGCGTTCTACTTTTCTCTCTCTCTCTCTCTCTCTCTCTCTCTCTCACTCGAGTTAGTATCAACGATATGATACCTCCTTTGCAATAACGTCTTCAAACGAGAAACTATTTTCTCATCCTCTTCTTTCCTTCTCTCTCTTTCTCTCTCTCTCTCTCTCTCTCTCTCTCTCTCTCTCTCTCTCTTTCTCTCTATCTCTATCTGTCTCTCGGTAGTATCGGTAAAATCGATGCAATATTTTCTACGAGGTTGAACGAGGATAAAAGTTGATGTCACGTGTTACGTAACCACCGAGATGCAATTCGTTGCCTATTCTTAAACCTTGGAAATGCTCGTAAAGAAGAAGAAACTGGGAAATTGTTCCTTTTTTTTCCAAGATCCAACCAGATTGCCCACAGTAGACGCGTTGTTATACGAGGACGAATAAAGTATCACTTTTATCAAAACTCCTGGTGGACAATGTACCTTGAAAACTACTAGTCTTACGTAACGTTCAACCTTATGGATAAAAGGTATATTTCGTCGTGTTTTTAATCGTCAATCGATCGTCAATCGGTATAAATTATAAAAGTTGTAAAAATTATTTTCCAATCTTTATTGATAGTAATATTTAGATCGTCGTTCAAAATCCTTGTCATGATTTTTTTATAAACACCGTGTATATTATTCTGATCAAATTTTATATATATATATATATATATATATATAGATATATGTATATATATGTATGTATTTATATATGTTTGTTTATAAATGAAAAGTAATTGATCTTTTCGAATTGTCATACTTTTGTAATTTGTCGATTGTAAAACATCAAAGAAGACTATTTACATTTCAGTAAGTAGTCTGACTCAATTGCTATTACCAAAGGCAATAACCATCCACTACTAAAATGTAAGACAATTCTCAGTAGTACGAGCAGATATTTGTCAGACATTTTCTAGAGACTTATACTCCCACGTACATATATATATATATATATATACGTACATTCCGACGAGCAATAGTTCTGTTTAGAAAATATTCCGATTTTTTTTTATCTTCGATCTTTTTTTGATTCTTTCTTTTTTTTCTTTTTCTTTTTTTTTTTTCCTTTTATTTTTTTCTTCCTCCTTTCTCTTCGAAAAAGATAAAAAATGAATTAACGTTCCATGACATTAGCATGTAATTTTAAAACTTACACGGTATTTTTTACAATCTTATATTATTCTTTTACGTTGGTAAGGAAAAAAAAAAAAAAAGATAAAAAGTAAAAGTTTAATTTATTAATAAAAAATAACTGTTTGCCAAGTACTAAATTCTTAAAATGTAATATAATTATATAGGATGAATCGAAGTTTTCTAAGGGTGATTTAAAATCAATTATTTTTCTTCTTTTTCCAGATTTTATGAGCTCTTTCTTTTTTTTTTCTTTTTTCTTCTTTTTTTTCTTGTTCTTTTTTCTTTCTTCCTTTTTTTTTTTTTTTTTTCATCAACAAACTACAAGCCTAGAAACTTTCGTACCGCTAACTCCACTGATAAAAGTTATAGATAGTAGTAATACCATAGACCAGAAATTATAGCATAATTATATTAGCATAAGTTGTACATAACAAAATGTTATATTATCTACCATAATGTTCCTTAATACGTTCTCCACCTTTATTCTACCCTTCTCACCTCTTTATCGTAAAACCCATAGAATTACAGAATCAAGAGAATAAAATAAAAAAAAAAAAAAAAAGGAAAAAGGAGAACGAAAAAAAAAGTGGTGTTTAATTTAAAATACAATCTCATGGAGACATTATTCCAAGTGAAAAATAATGAACGGTAATATTTATATATATATATATATATATATATATATATATATATATATATATATATATATACCTAAAGAAGAATAAGAAGAAGTAGAATAAATAGAAGAAAAAGATGAAGAAAACGACGTGGAAAAGAAAAGATAAAGGGGGAAAAAAAAAAGGAAAGAGCAATTTCTATTCAGAAAATTTCAGCAATTTAAAAGAAAGGAATCCGAGAAGTAGAGGACGGGATTAACGAAGTGTACTCAAGTGGGTATCTCGAAAGCTTTCATTTCGACTTATCGCTTTGGATCCGTTACGATTTCATTTACGAGGAGGATCATCCGAACGAGAGGGAACGAGTATATATATATATATATATATATATGTATATATATATATATATATATATATATATATATATACCGAACATTCGATCGATTTCATGTTACGATTCTCTCTCTCTCTCACACACACACACTCGCTCTTCTTCTCCTTCCTTCCTTCCTTTCTTTCTTTCTATCTTTTCTTGCTCTTCTTTTTTTCCTTTCTTTTATCTTTTTTTTTTCTTTCTTTTTTTTTTATTTTTTTTTTATTGTTTTTTTTTTTTTTATTTCTTTTTTTTTCGTCCTTTACAGAAACCGCGCCCTTTCGCTTTGTAAGCGTAGTCCAGCCTCGACCAAGGAGGGTGAGAGTTTATCGCTAAAAGCGCAAGTTTAATGGGAAAAAGGAAAGAGAGAGAGAGAGAGAGAGAGAGAGAGAGAGAGAGAGAGAGAGAGAGAAAAGAAAAAAAAAAGAAAGAGGAGAAGGCGACGCCCTCCGTCCTTGAAGAGTGGCGTCGATAAATGTCATACAGTAAAGCAGAGAGAGAGAGAGAGAGAAAGAGAGAAGTGGAGGACAGGAGGAGGCAGAATGGGTGGGAGAGGGAGAGGGAGAGGGACAGAAAGCTTTCTGCTCGAGAAAAGCTCGAAAGTGAGTTGTCTCTTGGTTGTCAGCTTTTTTCTTTTCCTTTCTTTTCTTTTCATTTTTCTCTCTCTCTCTCTCTCTCTCTTCTCTTTTTTCTTTTTTCTCTTCTTTTTTTCTTTTTTTTTTTTATTTATTTATTTATTTATTTATTTATTTATTCTTTCTTTTCTTTTTTTTTCTTGTTTTCTTCTTTTTTCCCCATATAAATATCAATGCAGAAATGGAACGCAAATTCTATTTGTTTAGAATCGTTAACAAAATCTAATTCGACTTTTATTAAGCTTTCAATGTTCATCGTTTTTTCAATACTTCATGATACTTTTCGATTTCTCCTTTTTTTCTTTTTTTTTTTTAAAAATGCTGATTAAACACGGGGGATTAAAAAAAATTGATACGTGCGATTAATTGTTATCAATTATTATTATTATTATTATTATTATTATTATTATTATTATTATTATTATTATTATTATTATTATTATTATTATTATTATTATTATTATTATGATTATTTGAATTGTCTTACAAAATGTATTCGATCTAATTTAATCCCTAGAGATATTATTATTTTCAGGATTAATTCTTTATTTTATCAACGATTTATATTGCATTATAGATTACAGTATATGTATATATGGTATAGCATTAATCGTCGTACGATCGTGAGTTATCGATTCGAAAGTAAACGAGTTTGGAGACTCTTTTAAAAGCTTTCTGAACGATTATTCCGATCGCATTATAATTAAATATGTTCTTGAACGAACGATACATAGATAAATCATAAGGAAATTTTTTTTTCGATAGTGCATAATTACCGAGTTTATCGAATTCAATGGATAATAGTATTCGACAAGATCGAAACTTATTAACGTCTCGATCAACAGGTATCGAAATGATCATATCCTACATTTCTCTCTCTCTCTATCTCTATCTCTATCTCTATCTCTATCTCTCTATCTCAGTCACGCGATTAAATGAAATTCGTTTCTCTTATAATTTTATCGTTTTTCTTCATTCAATTTTTCTCTTTCACTTTCTTCTTTTGTTTTCTTAAATACGTAAAAAAAAAAAAAAAGAAAAAAAAGAAAACAAACAAAAATAGAAAGCAAACCCCCCCCCACCGCTTCCCCGAATAATATTATATTATAAAAATATCGCGTATAGGTAATAATATTATAGAAGAAATTCTTTTATGCTTTTGAGTTTTACGTAAACGGATTTTTTTGTTTGCGCTTGAACGTATAATCGATCTTTCCTTTTCCTTTTTTTTTTTCACTTTCTCTCTCTCTCTCTCTCTTATTTCTCGTCCTTCGAGACTCTTGAGACCGAGGAACGGGATTGCCTTGGTAAACACAAAGTAGTCATATTTTTTCAGGATTGCTTTGTAAATGAAAATTTCTCTTTACTCTATTATTTTAATTAATTTTTCTATCCTCTCCCCCTTTTTTCCCATTCCCTCTCTCTCTCTCTCTCTCTCTCTCTCTCTCTCTCTCTCTCTCTCTCTCTCTCTCTCTCTCTCTCTCGAGGAAATACTCAAGTCAGTCACAGTGTCGTGTTTTGAGAACATCATGGATATCTCACGCAATGCTTGACCTACAAACTGAATATTCGAAACGTCATTCTCTCTTTCTCTCTCTCTCTCTCTCTCTCTGTCTCTCTATTTACCTATATATCTGTATCTTTATCTTATTCGAAGAGTTTCTAATCCGTTTCATTTAATAATTATCATTCTTAAAGGCGGAAACTGTTCTCGCGAATGATAATAAAGGAATTAAGGTACCATTTCATCTTGAAATACGATGGCAACATTGAACTATCGTAATAAACGTATTTCATGGATAATAACGGCGATGCGCAACGCTGCTCGGTGATTCGACGAATGGCTTTAGGTAAACACAAGTTAATTGCATGAAACATCGATCGATCGATTAGTGCCAATGTTAGCGATGCTATGATGGTTCGTAGGCTTTAATGTAGGCCGTCGATTGCTATCGCGAGGAATGGTCAATTTGTCGAAAAACCAATTGGCTTTCGTCATCTTTTTTTTTCTTTTTTTTTTTTTTTTTCATCGAAAATACGACAACATTTTGTCCGTGATGGAAATATCACCTCTTTCTCTCTCCCACTACTTTATATGCTTCGTTAGGTGAGATTAAAAGTTTATTCTAAAGAGAGTTGTCTATTAAATACAACAAAAGAAAAAGAAAATAAATAAATAAATGAATGATTGAGTGAACGAATGAATAAATAAATGATAATAAAAATTACACGAGTACAATCAATCAAGTTTTATTGTTTTGTACTACTTGTGAAATGTATTGCAAATATATATATATATATATATAATGAGAATTTTATATTAATAATATATCATCGTTCATATTTTATGTTTACGAGATATTTAACGAAGATATGTCTCTAAATAAATTAAAATAAAAAACTGTAAGCGGTCGATTTTTTTCTTCTTCCTTTTATATATATATATATATATATATTGCAAAATAATTTTCTTCTACTTTCTTGTAAAGTGATATTGCAATAAATATGTATATCTGTATTCAGATATAGATATATATATATATTTTTTTTTGTTTTCATATAATTGTTTTTATTTACATATATATCTATCTTTACAGGACATCGATTATGAAGGTTTTAGAAAATTTCTGGATACCTATCTCGAAGTCGCGACACCCGATGAACTCTCGCGTCACCTTTTTCTCTCGTTCGTTAAAAAGGATTCCCGTGGTGTCGATGGCAAGGCCTTTAAGGTATGTATGTCATAAAAAGTAACAATATCATAACTTTAATATATATATATATATATATATATATATATATATATATGTATGTATGTATTAAATCTGGGGTTGAAAGGTTATAGGTTGAAGGTTCAATCGAAAACTTGATCTTTTAGAAATAGAAGCGAATGGATAGTGTAGATTGAAGGAAAGAAAATATACGAAAAAAAAAAAAAAATAAGTAAATAAATAAAAGAAGGAGAAGTAGCAAAAGAGAAAAAGGAAATTTTTCGAAAAATATTCGTTTGTTGTTAAAGAATCCTTTTGAAATTGATCTCTCGATAACTACGATGTTAACGCGTCCGGATGAGATTTCGTTCTCGTACTAACGTACCAACGTAAATTAAAAAGGATTAACGTGTGTCTGGCTTGGAATGAACGGATTGGATTACGTATCGCTTACATGTCGAAAGACTTTATGATGGGGACGGCGAGTAATGGAGAGACGGGGAAAAAGTGATGGGGGTTGGAGGGTGGGAGAGAAAATGGAGAACAAAGAAGGAAGGACGAGAGACCGGACTGAATTAGGTGAAAATTTATTTCGAACGGGAAAGGGATCGAGGAGGATTTTTTTTCTTTCTTTTCCTTCTTTTCTTTCTGTATTTTTTCTTTCTTTTCTTTTTTTTTTTTTTTTTTCTTTCTTTCTCGACCCATTCCGACCTTCGTCGATTATTTAAAAAATCGTATATACGTATATAATCGGATATACGAGAGTCGAATCGGAAGAATAAATATATCCTTGATTGTAATGGAAAGGTGAGAGAAGGTGAAAAAAGAAGTAAAAAAAAGAAAGAAGGAAAGAAAGAAAAAGAAAAGTAAAGGGAAAAACAAAAAGAAAAATTGAAAGCGAATACAGATAAGAAGAAGAAGAAGAAGAAGAAGAAGAAAAGGACAAAGGATAAAGTTAAAGTTAAATCGGCCGAACGAATTTGAAATAATCATTATGTAAAGGATAAAGGAAATATTACTGTATTTATTCTTTTCATCGTTGAATATTATTATTTCCTTCTTCTTCTTCTTTCCTCGCTGCTTTTTTTTTCTTTCTTTCTTTCTTTCTTTCATTCTTTTATTTTTTTTTTTTTTTTTTTTTTTTTTTAGGAAATGGCTGTGCTCTCGTCGACGACTGCATGCGCGGCGATTACTTCTCACACAACCTCGAGCAGTAACGTGAACAGCACTGGATTATCGGGTGGAGGAGCATGCACTGATAGCCACGTTGGTAGTTCCTCGTTGGTCGACAAAATTCATGGACTTACGGAAAAGCTTCAAGCTCTGGGACACCACAGAACCGAGAGCGAAGCCTCGTCGAGAACGAGAACCGGTAATTCAACGAATTTCTATATGCCACGTTTTTATTCATTCCTTCGTTATCATCTACCCCCTACATTTCTTTTTCTTTTTCCTTTTTTTTTTTCCTTTTTTTTTTCCTTTTTTTTTTTCTTCTTCTTCTTTTTCATATTATACCACTCGCATATTTTTCCATCGCATGCAATAATACTCCAAGGATATATCTGTCATTTGATTTCATTCCTCATAATTACATAATCGAATTATTATTTCGTATGAAAGTTAAGAAAAGAGTCCCTGTTTTTTCTTTTCTTTGTTCTTTTTTTCTTTTTTTTTTTTTTTTAACGTGACCACGATTCTTTTATTCCTCGATAATTAGATTTCATGATTATTGCAAAAAATTGTTCGGTCTTTTCTCTGTTCGTATCTTTTTTTCTTTCTTTCTATCTTTCTTTTTAAATTCGGTAGCGTCGCAATAAAAAAAAAAAAAAAAAAGAAAAAAAAAACAACAACAAAAAGAAAAAAGGAAGAAAGAAGAAAAAGAGAAAACAAACAAAAAAAGAAAGAAAGAAAGAATAAAAAGAAAGGGTGACAACGTTATAAATTACAAAATTCATAAATATGATGATGGCGGACGGATTTGAAATCGGATTGGAAGGAAATGCGAAGTACGAGTGATGTGGCATTTTGAGAGTAGGGCCGAAGAAGGGGGATAATAAAATAGGAAGCTCTACGGGCGATTAAGGAAAAAAAAAAAAAAAAAAAAAAAAAAAAAGAAAGAAAGAAAAAAATAGGAGAGAAAAAAAGAAGAAGAAAAAAGGAAACGATGCGAGAGTAGAAAAACCGTCGTTACGATTTCCCTCTCGAGGTTTAAATGTCAGGAGGCGTCGTAGTATTTTCGTTGGGACAAGGGAAATCCTTCGATCCTACCCCACCATTACCATCCCACCCTTCACTCATCCCCCTCCACCCCATCCTCACACCCCTTTCCTCCTGCTGCCAGTACTTCCACCTATCCTTGCCCATCCTCTTAAAAATAGGTCAACGGGAAAAATAACAATGATGCCAGGTATTATCGCATTGAGAGTCGTCGACGTTATCAATTTCTCTCTCTGTCTCTCTCTCTCTCTCTCTCTCTCTGTCTGTCTCTCTCTCTATCTCTTTCTTTCTCTCATCGTTTTTCTCGACAACAATCAGTATTCTGGAATTTGATTGTTATTCGTAAAGAAAGCACGGCTCTTTAAAATAGTGTCGATCTCCTCGTTGATTTTCTCCTTAAAAAAATTTAATGACTGACAGACATATTTTATATTTTTATCCTTATATCTATTTTTATTACACATTTGTGATTCTTTATTTTCTTTCTGTTTACATTTTTCTTTTCTTTCCTATTCTTTTTTTATTTTATCCCTCCTTCACTTTTATCGCTCCAGGGAGAATATCTTCGGGGAAATAACTTTTCTTAAACTAATTTACACACACACACATATATATATATATATATATATATATATATATTTTTTTTTTTTTTTTTAGAGATATATTTCATATAACGTGCGTCCCGTTGTCCCGTTGTCCCGTTTGTTCTTCGAGATACCAATGAAGGGACGTGAGAAAGAAAATAAAAAAAAAAAAAAAAAAAAAAAAAAAAAAAAAAGAAAAAAAAGAAGAAGAAAGAAAAAAGGAAAAGAAAAAGGAAAAGGAAAAGAAAATTGTTCACATATATTGTTTTCTCTTGTTTCATGTGCTGACGAACGATTTTAGGAAGCGTACATCCAATGCTGACGGTAACGCGAACGTCCTACAGTTGTCACGACGTTCTCGAGAAGAAAAGCACCGATAGCAGCCCAAGTCACAGTCAAATGTCACGAAATTCGTCGAGGAAGTCGAACAATTCGCTTCTCGTCAACAACGGGAAATTGGAAGGTACGAGAGAGAAAGAAAGAGAGAGAGAGAGAAAGAGAGAGAGAGAGAGAGAGAGAGAGATACGACGAATAGAAAGAGCGAGAGAGAGAGAATATGTACATACCATCGATTTCAATATTGACCGTCGTCGTCATTGTCGTCGTCGTCGTCGTCGTCGTCATTGTCGCAACGAATGGTTCACGACATTGGTTCTCGATTGGTCGCCTCCCATTTTGATATACACTTAACGTGCCAACTTTGGAAATAATTCAACTATTTTGCCTCGAGCAATATACGTTTTCTCTTTGCCATTTAATCGATTTATTCTAAATAAATTAATATAGTTGGAATTTTTTCAACAAAAAAAAAAAAAAAAAAAATGGCTATTCAAGATCAAAAGATGAATGATTCATTTCATTTCATTGTTCATTTATTTATCGACATTGAACGATAAACGTTTAATCCTAATCATTCTCTT
>NC_060955.1:1177500-1182500 GCF_910589235.1 Vespa crabro
TTGTTGCACATCACTTTTCGATATTGGAGTCAAGTCCGTTGACGCTTTTCTTCATAGGTATTCTTTTTTTTTTCCAGTCATGTTCCGGCTCTACGATACTGATGGGAATGGCGTCCTTGACACGAACGTGAGTAAAACATTCGTGTCGTTGATCCGATATCGAAAGTTTTTTCTTTACTTTTTTCTTTTTTTTCTTTTTTTTTCTTTCATCGCACTGTATATTCTCTCTCTCTCTCTCTCTCTCTCTCTCTCTCTCTCTCTTTCTATCTATCTATCTCTCTTGGTACGGGGAAAAATAAAAATTCAATATAAATATAAAAAGAAAAAAAAAAATTAAAAGTAAAAAGTCGATTTGTATGCGTACTCGTTCCGTTATTTTTTTTTTCTTTTTTTGTTTTTAATCGCCAATCATCGTAGATATTTGTTCAAGCTTAAAGTTTACGAAGCAATGACGTTCTTCGGAAATTTCTTCGCTTGTTTTAGATCAATCAAACGAGTATATAGCACGTTAGAACGGATCCCATTTATTTTACGAATTTACCTTAGTAACACCACACGTGTGTAAGAAAATTCACTATTTCCTTCATTCCATATATATATATATGTATTCCACAATGAATAATTACTTACGTTGCATGCCATCGTAAAAGCACGTTCTTTATGGATACATAATACTTACTCGAGTAAATTTTAAGATATTAGGATCCGATTGGTAGTTGTAACGAATAGAATTTACAACGTGATCTATAAGTTATCTATTGTTATTCTCTTCGAGTATCGTTTATAAATATTCGACGATATTAAATCTTTTTTCTTTTTTCCTTCTTCTCTTTTTTGTTTTTGTTTTTTTTTTTCTTCTCCTACTTTTTACAATTTCATTAACAAATACACATATAAATTTGGTACATTTGATACTTTCTTTTAGATTAAAAGTCGAGAAAAGAAGAATTGTAAATATATTCAAAGTTAATTTTCATTAATTTTTGATCGAAAATATGTCATCCATTGATATTAAATTCATTCATTCATTCATTCATTCATTATTTCATTCATTCATTCATACATTATTATTTATAATAATTTGTTTTTTTTTATCGTAGGAAATGGACTGCATCGTGAATCAAATGATGAACGTAGCCGAATATCTCGGTTGGGACGTCACCGAATTAAAACCGGTGAGTACAAAATAATCTGAGAAAGTTTGTTTCTTTCATTGTATCATTAAAGATGAACACCGAAGTACGAATGTTCGAATAACGAAAGATGAACGATTTTTAGATATTACAAGACATGATGATAGAGATCGATTACGATGCGGATGGTACGGTGTCCTTGGAGGAATGGAAGAGGGGTGGATTAACGACCATTCCATTGTTAGTTCTCCTTGGTCTCGATTCTCACGTGAAGGAGGATGGAAATCATTTGTGGAGATTGAAGCACTTCAGCAAACCCGCTTATTGCAATCTATGCTTGAACATGTTAGTTGGACTTGGAAAAAAGGGACTCTGTTGTGTCTGTAAGAATCTGTTCCTTCTTTCTCTTTTTTTACTCTCGATCGAATAAATCTAAAATATTTTTCCAACGTTGCTGAATATTTCTTTTTGTTTTTTTTAATATTTTTATATTTTACATATATACATATATATCTTACCTTTTTCTTTCTACAATGGATTTATTTATTTATTTATTTATTCATTTATTCGTTCATTCATTCATTCATTTATTTATTTATTTTGTTTCTTCTTCTCACAAGTCTGCAAGTATACTGTTCACGAAAGGTGCGTTCAAAGAGCACCGGCATCGTGCATTGCGACCTATGTGAAAAGTAAAAAGACATCGCAAACTATGCTCCATCACTGGGTCGAGGGCAATTGTCACGGAAAGTGCTCCAAGTGCAGAAAAACCATTAAAAGTTACAACGGAATCACGGGACTCCATTGCCGTTGGTGTCAGCTGACCGTGAGTAAGCTTTTTCGATTTTTTCATAGCTTGTCTATATGTATATATATATATTTTCTCTCTCTCTATCTCTCTCTTTTTCCTCTCCATTTTCTCTCTTTTTTCTTTTTTTTTCTTTTTTCTTTTTTCCTCCTTTTTTTTTTTCTTTTTTTTGTAACTCTCCTCGAAGACTCGAACGATCGATCGATCAACATCGGCTGTTCAATCGTAACTTTGTAGCTGCACAACAAATGCGTGTCCCAAGTGAAAGCCGAATGCACTCTCGGCGAATACGCTGTACACATTTTACCACCTACGGCGATATGTCCGGTGGTATTGGACAGACAGAGATCTTTGTCGAGGGATAGCAAAAGGGGTAGTAAACATGGGCAGGATACTTCATCCGTCAGTTCCGTGAGTGTTAGACCAACGTAGTGATAATCTTTTTTTTTTTTTTTTCTTTCTTTCTTTATATATATATATATATACACACACACACTTATATATATTTTTTTATTTTTTTTTTTATTCCTTTTTATTTTTTATTTTTTATTTTTTTATTTTTTTTTTCTCAATTAGTCTCTACTTCGTACATATTTCATCCCAAATAAGACTGTGACCTTGATATCTATCATTAATTTTATATATATATATATATATATGTATATATCATATGTATATATCATATGTATATGTATATATCATATTTTTATTAATCGCGTTATATCGTGGTTGTGCATCCATTACCTGTGATTGATTTCATATATTCGATAACGAAGACAATGAAAAGATCACATTTCTATTTGGGATAGACTACGGATTGTGATTAGATGCGATTGGAGTACGAAAGATTCCTCTTCATCAGGGTGGTTTCTTAAGCTGCGGTGTTAGTACGTCGAATCAACAACCAGCAATGTCCTTCCAAATAACGCCATCCCCAGATACGATACCGTTATTGGTCTTCATTAATCCAAAATCTGGTGGTAGACAAGGCGAAAGGATGTTGAGAAAGTTCCAATACATACTGAATCCCAGACAGGTACACAATCTTGCTATAGGTGGTCCGATGCAAGGCTTGCAAATGTTCAAAGACGTCGAGAACTTTAGGGTAATTTGTTGCGGTGGCGATGGTACCGTCGGTTGGGTTTTAGAAACTATGGGTAAGCTAATGATAGGTACCTACCATTAATGATTTGACGGCAACACTTTGAGAAACTCATAGTACACTTTACTGTAAAATGATTTAGATCGGGTGCAGTTCGAACATCAGCCTGCCGTTGGTGTCATACCACTTGGTACTGGTAACGATCTAGCCAGATGTCTACGTTGGGGTGGTGGATACGAGGGCGAAGCCATTTACAAAGTATTAAAGGTAATAAATAAATTTGTCCGATCCCTTTCTTCTTGTTGTTTTTTTTTTTTTCGTATGCGTAATTTCAAATTAGAATTCTCATTTTCTTTTTTCTTTTTGTTTTTGCTTCTTATAGAAAATAGAAAAATCCACGCCAGTGATGATGGACCGTTGGCAGATAGAGGTACTTGATCAGAAAGAGGAGAAGAAGCCTAATCAAGACAGTATACCATACAACATCATTAATAATTATTTTTCCGTTGGCGTTGACGCCGCGATTTGCAACAAGTTTCACGTCGAGAGGGAAAAAAATCCGGAAAAATTTAACAGCCGAATGAAGAACAAACTTTGGTATTTCGAATATGCGACGACCGAACAATTTGCTGCCAGTTGTAAAAAGCTCCACGAGCATCTCGAATTAATTGTAAGTATTTCGCTAATTAATTATTTATTATCATTTTGAATGGAATGAGAGGAACAATGAAGGATAAAAAAAAAGGCTCGATATTGATCAATCTATATATAATATATTGTAAATTGTAGTGCGACGGTACGCCTTTGGATTTGGCTCATGGACCATCTCTACAGGGTGTTGCCTTGTTGAACATTCCTTTCACTCACGGAGGTTCGAATCTTTGGGGTGAGCATCATGCAAGGCATCGTCTTGGTAAACGAAAGAAAAGGCCGGACAAAGAACTCAGTACTAGTAGCTTTAATTCCGTAGATCTTACTGCCGCGATACAGGGTGAGTCATTCTAATATGAATCCTCTTATTGATTATATTATTTTTTTTTTTATCGAAGATATTTGATGAATTAAAAGCTTCATTTCTTTTTTTCTTTTTTTTTTTTTTTAGATATCGGGGACAATCTAATAGAAGTGATAGGCTTGGAAGATTGTTTGCACATGGGCCAAGTTAAAACGGGATTACGAAATTCTGGCAGAAGATTGGCTCAATGTAGCAGCGTGACCATCATCACGACCAAACGGTTCCCCATGCAAATAGATGGCGAACCATGGATGCAAGGTCCATGCACGGTGAGTTCATAAATTTTAAAGAGTTTTTATCCTGTGTTAAAAATTCAAAAAAAAACAAAAAAAAAAATGAAAAAAAAAAGAGAGAGAAAAGAGAAAAAGAAAGAAGAAAAGCATTTTTCAACGGCAAAGCTTTCATTTTGATTGCAGATACACGTAACGCATAAAAATCAAGTACCGATGCTGATGGCACCGGCACCTGACAAGAGCAGAGGCTTCTTTCGATTTTTGAGGAGGTGAACGATCGCTTCGAAAACGAGAGAAACAAATCAACAAATATAATAGGACGATCTCTTTGCTCCTCCTTCTTCTCCTTCTTCTCCTCTTACTCCTCCTCCTCCTCCTCCTATATCTACTCCTCCTTTTCCTTTTCCCTCTCCTTCTCCTTCGCCTTCTACCCCCACTACCTTCATTCATCAACCTTTACCTAGTCTTGCCGTTTTTTCTCTCACTCCATTTCAATCACTTATTATTTCTTTTTTTCGACGCGAGAAACAGGTTCGATTGTTACGTACTTATCGCTTCGATATTCGTTTTAAATACAAAAAAAAAAAAAAGAATAAAATAAAGTAAAATAAAATAAAAAGAAAAAAAAAAATAAAAAATAAAAAAACATCAACAACAACAACAACAACTCGAAGGATCGACCGAGTTTACGTGGCTTAGGTATTCTTGT
>NC_060955.1:1185000-1210000 GCF_910589235.1 Vespa crabro
TGTTCGTTCGATATATTATATTCGTTTATTTCCAAAGTTCATTTCCAAGCACACACAGTTTCGTTCGTAAGGAGTTCGCCGACGAGACATGCGTCACGATTTACTCATTTTACTTGTTTGAAATAACAAATTTCGGCGGTCGATCGTTTAGAAAGTTGGATCAACAAGCAAAATAACTTTATCAACTTTCTTCTCACATCGTTCAAGCATATTTTTCGATATTCCTTTTATAAATTTAATACACGATCTGAGCATTTTTTTTTTCTTTTTTTTTTTTTTTTTTTTTTCCTTTAGTAAAATCAAACGAGAGTGAGAGTGAGAGTGAAACGAGAGTGAAAGAGAGAAAAAAAAATGAAAGACAGAGTGAGAAAGAGAGAAAGAAAATAGAAAGCGATATATATATATATATATATATATTATATATTATATATTATAAAATATATATATATATACACACACACCATATAAAATATATCCAAAGAGAACTAACTATATTACTTCGATTGAAATCCCACAGGGACCATTTTCATCGTCGACATGCATGCGAATGGCGAACGATCGTATCAAAGAGATTTTTTCTTAGACTTTTGTAATACTTACAAAAATTGTAATTTTTAGCGAAAATTTTTCAAGCTTGTAAATCCACTTTCGTATCTTCTTCGAGATCCTACGGAAAGAATTCGAACGACATGAAAAATGTGCAAGATGAAAAATTCGTTCGTAAATACGAGAGAGAGAGAGAGAGAGAGAGAGAGATAAAAAAGGAAAAATAGGAAATTCTTTCCGTACGCAAAGCCACCCGATATATATGTATATATACATATACATATATACATACATATGAATATGTGTATATATATATCGTTCATCTTTCTTTCTTACACGACGATTGTATTGTAATTCTTCCTTAGGCGATCGACTAGTCGCTCCTAGCTGAATCGAGCTATTACGCTTAATTAATAATAATAATAATAATAATTATAATAATAATAATAATAATAATAATAATATAATAATAATAATAATAATAATAATAATAATAATAAACACAACAGAACTAAAAAAGGAACAGGCAAGCGTACACGCACACACACACGTAGAAACACATAGAATATCATACGATCCGAATAATTAGTTAGTTAGTTAATTAATTGATTCATTGATTCATTGATTCATTGATTAATTGATTAAAAACGAAACGAATAAGAACAAGTAAAGAGAAAAAAAGAAAAAGAAATGGAAATATCCGATGAGTTCTTAAAATCTTTGAGTCGCGTATTGAATGAAAAATATTAATCGCGTGATTTTTCAATCTCTGTGAAATATTATTTCCGAGGAGGAACAAAGAAAAAAAAGAAAAAAAGAGAAAAGAAAAAGAAAGAAAGAAACGAAGAAGAAGAAGAAGAAGAAAAAAGAAAAAAGAGAAAATCACGAGAAGTGGACAAAACAAATGAATAAAAAATTTAATATCATTTTTCAATTGGATTGGCGCAGTGTCTCAGTGTGCTTATCATTATCTAGATGAACGTTACGATGTATCGAGAGACCCAAAAAAAAAAAAATAAGAGAGAAAAAGAAAAAAAACAAAAGAAAAAAGAAAAGAAAAGAAAAAAGAAGTTTTATCTATCTCCGACTTTATCGCCAACGAGAAATACGAGAAAGGACGTTAAGGGGATGATGATCGTGAAAAAGGGTGAAAAAAAATGATTAATGAATTAAAAAAAAAAAAAAAAGAACAGGTTTTCAAGATAAATAAATAGAAAAATAAAGACGGGTTGAATGTAAGCAAGGGGTAAAAAAAAAAAAAAAAGAAAAAAAAAAGGAAACAAGAACGAGAACAATGAAATTTTCAATGATGCAAAATTTCGAATTGTTCGTAATGCAAAAATCAAGAAACGAATTCGTTCGACGTCAGTTTTCTTATACGACGCGTTCGGCATTGGATTGAAGAGAGAGAGAGAGAGAGAGAGAGAGGGAGAGAAAGGAAAAAAAAAAGGAAAAAAGAGACTATATGAAATTATCCTATTCGATAAATGGCTTCGCGAAGATCGATGTCCGTTTTACCGTAGGTCAAAAAAAAAAAAAAAAAAGAAAAAAGAAAAAAAATTCTATGCACCGTGCGAGAAACGTGAATCGAAACTTAAAATTCTTACATTAGTTAAAAAAATTTTCTTATCAGCGCGCCTTTCGATTCACCTTTCACCTCTCGCTTTTAAATGGGTAATAAGCGTAATCTGTATAATAAAATACTATTTGGCAAACGGGACGACGTGTACGCATTATACGTAGATGTTAAGTGCTATTTACAAACCGACAGTATCATCCGACATTAGCTGAATATAATAAACTGCCACCAATTTTGGGTCTACGTATGTACGTTTGAGCACTACTGCCATTTTCCAAAGAGGGTTGAAGGACACGTACGCGAAAAAACAACAAAAAGAAAAAAAAGAAAAAAAAGAAAAAAGAAGGAAAATAAAAAAAAAAAAAAACAACTTACAAGCCTGTCTATAGTGTAATATAAAGTCAAGAAAATAAACTGTATAAATTTATCGCGCAATATTCGATCGATATGAGAAATATTTTATTATCCTCGAGAGAACAATAATGCACGAAGAGGGGGAGAGAGAGAGAGAGAGAGATGGGGGCGGGGTGAGGATAATTCTTAATCGTTTATTTACATAAAAAAAAATGTCTCATTAATAAAAGGGGAATTATATATAATAACTTTGAACGAAATCGATAATACGATGTTTAACTTGATATTAAAAGTTTGAATAGAAATCAAATTGACCGGTCCAAATGGATAATCGAATAAATTTAATATTCCAATGATCCTATTGGTTCGTTGATTGAACGAGAGAAAACTTTTCCTTCATTCGATTTAATTTCTCGATATCTCGATTGTTCGAATCGAACGCCATCATGCGATAATATGAAAAAGTAGATCTCCATCCGGGGGACTTCCGGTTTTGTCTTTTTGACAAGCGCAAGCGGTTATATACTAATTGCCGTTTGACATTTCAATTTTTATTTAATAATCCAAAAATATCGTACGTTTTAGTGATATGCGATCTCGACGACGATAATCGAAAGAACGATAATGCACGGATTATAGGTTCGATCGAATAAATCGTCCGATGTTGAACGGTCACACCTGCGAATCACATTTATGCGCGAAAGGTGAGAAAGTCCGAGCGTACCGACGGAGATAATGCCGTCAGGCGTGCCACCGGCTGGGGGTTAGAATCGTATGATTCCCGGATATACATATAAACTGTTAATATCTTTTTTTCCCTCTTGAAACGGTGATTTTTCAGAGATCGGAAAGAACAACGACAAAATGATCAAAACCGGAGAAGAAAATCTACGACACCTGCAATATCCTCAGACAGTGTGAGTTAATCCTAGAGATACACGATATATTATCCTTCGACTTTTTTTTCCCTACCCCCCCCCTCTCTCTCTCTCTCTCTCTCTTTTTTCTTTCTATCAAATTCTCTTTAATCGTCCTTCCAACAATTATCAAGATTCCTATATATTTTCTATGAACTTTCAATATGAATCCTTGGCATTCAAATTATTCCTTAATACATACTCTTTTGGCTATATTGCCAAGGGCAAAATAATAAACACAGAGAGATTGGTGCTTCCAAAATAATATCTTTTTCCTTTTTCCCCCCCCCCCCCCCCCTTTTTTCTTCCCTTTATCCCCCCCCCCTCCCACACCCCCGCGCGCTCCCCTTTTCATTCTTCATTTTTTATCCAGAGAATTCAACGGACAGGAGGATCAACATTCGGTGGAATTGTATAGCCAAAATGTTACCATAATACCATCCTCTGGAGGTCATGATCATGGAAGTTCCAAAGTAAAATTAAAAAATATCGTCGACTTTACTTGGGAACATAATTTTTATACCGGTCAATTATTGGCTGTTCATATGTCTGGAAAGTATCTAGCTTATGGTATCAAAGGTAATCATTATAGATTTAGTTGTTATCAATGTTTCTCTTATTTCTTTTTTTTTTTTTTTTTTTGTTGTTTATTAATTTGTCTTCTTTCATATTGCATTTCTTTTAGTTGGAACCGGAGGCGGAGTAGTACGGGTTGTATATAAAGAATTAGAACAAAGAGCATTACTCAGAGGCATGCACGGAGCGATACAAGATCTAGCATTTGCTCATGTGTCAAATGCAATTTTAGCTTGCGTAGATTACTCAGGAAATCTCTTTATACATACTATCGAGTCTACGCCATCAGAATTATTATGTAGTTTAGTATTACAAGTAGATGCAGAAGAATCCTCACCGACTAGTCATCGTGTTATTTGGTGCCCATATATTCCTGAAGATGATCCATCGGACGGAGATGAAGTGTCAAAACTTTTGGTACTGACAAGGGGTTCAAAGGCAGAACTGTGGTCGGTTGCCACTGTTGCAGCCAGATTTAGATCTATAGAGGTGACTGTGTAAATTGATCTCTATATTATGACGTCTAAATGTTTTCTTACACAGAAAATCGAACTCTTAAATGAATAATAGGCAACTGATCCAGCTGCAAAAGAAAGTGGCGGTATGATAGAAATTAATCAACACTCAGGAATGATCGTTGAGGCAACGTTTAGCCCAGATGGTACGGCCTTAGCTACAGCCAGTCTTGATGGAGAAGTCAAGTTCTTCCAGGTATATATGCACGGTAATTCTCATGGTACGCAAACCCAACCACATTGTTTACATCAATGGCAACCCCACGGTGGACGTCCCATTTCTTGTCTATTTTTTCTCGACGATCATCAAACTTGTCAACCTGAGTAAGTTAATTTTTTAATCTAACTCTCGATCTTTCTCGTCTCACGATCCTTGATCGATCTTAAAAAATTAACGCATCGACTTTTACGTAGCGTACAATTCTGGAGATTCGCTATTACTGGCTGTGACAATAATTCAGAATTGAAAGTATGGTCGTGCGAATTATGGACTTGTTTGCAAACGATTAAATTTGCGCCAACTCCTTCCACCGGAAAAGTTCCTGTATTGAAAGCAGGCTTAGACCTTAGCGCTGGTTATCTCTTGTTATCTGACATATATAACAAAGTTCTGTACATATTGAGTATTTCGAAAGTCAGTGGAGAGGCATTAGCGTGTGTAAGTACAATATCAGAATTTCTTCTGCCATATCCTATCTTGAGTTTTGGAATTGTTGATGCTGGGCAAAGAAAAATACGTCCAACGGGAGAATCCTTGGAGGATCTTTCCCAGTGCGAGGAAGAATCCGAGGAACAGCTTGTCATCAGAATGTACCTGGTTCAACCAAAATCATTACAAGAATGTCATATAGCATTTAAGCCTGCCTCACAAGTGAGTGGCAACTGTCTCATGGATATGCTGACCCATGATTCCTTGGATTATTCTGAAGATTTACCCGACATTGGGACTGTTAATCACAATGGAATTTCAGGAGAAAATAGCGAAGAAGATCGTATGTTATCGGCTACGATCGAACCAACGAGTAATCATAACGCCGGATTAAACTTAATGACACCGGACGCATTTAGCTCGCCTGCGAAAAAGGAGAACAATGAATTAGAATCAAGCCCTGCTAGTCCTGAACTTGGGAACGTGTTGTCTGCTAGTCCATCACTGGCACAGGCGGTGCAAGCGTTAAATGCATCGGATCCACCGCTTGCAACGAGCGAACTTGAGGAACATGCTCCGGCTAGTGGTGGTAGTAGTCCTTCCAGAGAGGTCAGAGAGATTCTCTCGCTCAGTAAACAAGACGAGGAGGCTGATTCTGAAAGTAAAAAGGAAGCCGCACCAAATACCGATGAAGATTGGCCTAATATTCCAATGGTATTGTTAAAAGATGTCAATGTACACGCCATGAAACCAGACTCCGAAGAATATCCAAATGGGGAAGATGATACTACTGTACAAAGGAACAAGACGAAGGAAGAAACGAAATCTTCTGCCAGTCACATTTCTTGCGAACAAGAGGCCAAATGGCAAAATGCAAATAATATAAATATTACTGACGTAACCAATAAAATGGAATCTATTTTAGAAACTATTCAAGAACAGTATCAAGAAATTAGAGAATTAAAAGCTGAAGTTACGAGATTACGCCAGGAGACGCCTATATTGACGCGCGTGGAATCGGTTTTAGCAAGAGCATCGCAACAACAAACGGCAACGTTAGAACAATTATATGGACAAATGACTCGTCAGCGTGAATTCTTAAATACACTCGAGACAACGATTAAAGATAAAATAGAGGCTATTTTACCACGTATTGTTGAGGAAACGGTCGAACCATTAAAACGTCAGCTTCATTTGGATGTAACGCGTATGGACGATCTGTTGAAGGATAATTTGACTAAATTAATTAACGGTACACATATAAAAGAAACATTGGCATTAGCTGCGGCAAATGCAGCTAAACCTGCTCTTGACGTAGCTTTCAAAGACACTTTTACAAATATTCTTTTACCTGGCATGGAAAAAGCTTGCCAAAATATGTTCAGACAAGTACAAGATGCATTCGTCAGAGGTACACGCGAATGTAAGCTATTATAATTTTTAACTATTTGCCAAGAAACTTATACTTGTATTTATATTTATACGTTAATATTAATATTATGTATCTGTGTATATATATATATATATATATATATATTTTTTTTTTTTAGACCTTCAAAACGTCGATATTATTATTGATAAGCAATATCAACAACGAAATGAACAACAAAGCGAAGCATTATCATCATTGGTACGCGAAGAATTACGAAATGAATTTTCTAGAGGACTATCTTCTTTACAAGAGGATAATGTACGTATTGTTCGAGAATCAATCAGGGAAAATCTAAATCAACAACTGAATGAAATATCTGGCGCACGGTACTTGTTAAAAAAAATATTATATAACCATTATCAATATTTTCTTAAACATATATAGAATAGATATATGTTTCTTTGTTTATTTACAATTAAAGTTCACGTGCCACAACTCCTGCCACAATATCCGTACCTGTCGTTGCTGATGCGCAAACTCGAGTTGTCTCTCTATTGCAAAGAGGTCAATTAAATGCCGCTTTTCAACAAGCTTTAAGTGCCAGTGATTTGGGATTAGTCGTTTTGGCCTGTGAAAGGACAGAACCGTCAAAAGTATTTTCCTCACCTGTAGGGCCACAAGGCCAAGGTACAAGATGTATTTTACAACAGCCAGTACTATTGTCATTGGTACAACAACTTTCTGCCGATTTAGGACATCGTACGGAACTTAAACACAGGTAATTGTACAAATCAATAACGTTTTCATTCTTTTTATAATTGACACCAATGATATTTATATATCATGGGGAAATTTTGTAAAAGTAAAATAAAATTCTTGAAATATAGGTGGCTAGAAGAAGCTATATTGAATTTAGATCCAAATGATCCAGTTACTCGAGAGCACATGGGTACTGTATTAATGACTTTGCAAAATCAATTAGCTACTTTTGTAACAGCAAATCCAAATCATCGGTCAGCCAGACGAATGAAAATGTTAGCCATGGCAGCACGTGCTTTATTAAATCAACATCCTTGACCAGCAGTTTGTCTTCAATAAGCACATTCGTGTATAATATAAGGTTCTTATTTTCTGTCAAAACTGAGACGTGTTAGTCTACAAGCAATATCGCTATAGCGAATTTAAGACTGACAGTAGTTCACATGGAATGTGAAAGAAATACTGTATGAATATACGTTGTAATTGTATTGATTTACTGGAATACTGTTTTCTATTGTCCGCAAAGTACTCAACTTTGTAAAATATCAATCAAAATATTTTCATATTAGTATTATCGCATCGAAACTTCTAAGTAAAATTTTTATATATTTCATGTTATTGAAATATTTAGTTCCATCTAAAGTTTTTATTATCGAGAAGTTTTCACAACATCTTTGTTCGCTATTTAATTTTTGTTTCTTTAACTTTCATGTGAATTTTATACAAAAGGGGATTTCAATGTCAACAGAAACTGTAAAAAAAGAAAAAAAAAAAGAAAAAGAAAAAAAAAGAAAGAAAAAATAACCTATTTTACATTTGTTACTTATAATAATGTTCAGAAAACTTTTTTATTGCTAATTATATAGACAGTGCATTTCAGTGCACGCCATTCATGACATGATCTATAATGTATTTTGGATATACTTATAAATTTGAGGCTATTCTAGAAATTCTTATTACTACTAATTGGCATTTTTTTTGTTCTCCTCTTTGCAGGATACACGTGTACTTTGCATCGCGATTCGTCTTTAGCTTTCTTTCCTTTTTATTATGTACATATTATTATTATTATTACCATGAATTTCATATTCTTATTTCATCTAGTGAATCAAAATGTTTCACGTTATCTAGATTATAAGAGAAGAGGTAATACAACACTAAAAAGGTACATAAAATGCAATCTTCATAAAACCGAAAAATAATCTATATGTAAAACATACTTTTACATTATTCATTACATTTATAAATAGATATCTTTTTTCTAATGATTTTTTTTTAAATTTATAACGTTTTGGAGTAAATAATACAGCGTATCATTTGCATGTACACGCATGTCAGTGTTCCATATAATGTTGAAAATGTTTCTCTTGTATCTTTCAACGACATATGTAAATAATATAGCGTATTTTACATTCATTTTGAGGATTGTGTTTATATCTCACTTACATATATTCTTTCTATGATGCAAATATTTCCTAATTCCAGATATTATTCCTTACATGTGTTTAGATATTAGTAGTTGTAATATTATACATATATATACATATATATGTATATATGTATAGGGAGTATTATATAATTTGCTTCAAAAAATTGAAGATTCCAACATCTCTGATTTTTTCAAAATAGGATACAATCTTCAATATTTTCATAATATTAAAAATATATAAATATATAAATATATAAATATATATATATATATATATATATATATATATATATATATATATATATAACAAGTTACATAAAAATATTGTAAGGAATGTTAAAAATCATGATGTATTTTTTATCATTTTTTTACATCAATCGTCATGGGTGCATGGCAGGCATTATGTATGCAATAATCTTCCATGCTAAATATCTTGGGCTTTTATCATGTTTGTTAAAAAGAGAACTAATGAACAACATGAATATTACCATATTTGGTATTATACTTCATGCATTATATTTAAATGTATTTCTATAAAATGAACAATTTATAAATAGTGTGTATAATGTATTTTAAAATTACTGTTAACAGGTACATTTTTTATGTCATTGACAGCAAAACTATAGATGTGTTCCAGCTTGAACCAGTCAAAGTTAAACAAATATTTTATTCTTATTAAATAAATCGAGATATTGTATTATGAATAAAAAAAAAAAAAAAAGAAAGAAAGAAAAAAGAAAAGAAGATATGTTTGATCAATCATTATTGTTATTAATATGAGTTGAATACTATTACGACAATTCTGTTTTATTTGAAAGTTCAGCAATCAATGCTTCTTTGACATGAGCTGCTATTCTTATTTTCTTCCTTTTTCTAATTTTACCAGATTTCTTTTTTTCTGACACTGCTGTTGCCATTTGTACGTCGTTCTTCTTCTTCTTCTTTTTTAAACAACTAAGTGGATTTGGACCACCTTTCTTATGTTTCTTTCGTTTTGGCTCAATTTCATTTATTAAACCCGCCTCCTTTTTTAACATCATCATATTTTCTTTCTCCCATGGACTCATTCCCAATTCATTTCTAATATTTTCAGCATATTTTTGACTTGCTTCCGAAGGTGCCTCCAAAGTAGGTGCTTTACCATGAAGATATATCAATGGTACACCAGGAATAGTTCTTAATTCCTCTTGCAATTCACGATCTTGCGTTGCAATAATATATCTATAATAAGTATTAATATGTTATTTATTTTGAATATGTCAATATTAATAAGAAATTTTTAACTTACCTAGAAGAATTGTTTTTTCTTATCATAGAACTCAAACACTTGGAACCCGTTATCGGTTTCTTATCATGTCCACATCGATGAATTGCATATCTTTTGATTATTTGCATAGCACCTATAACTGCTTTCGAAAAAGAACCTAATTTTTCTGTTTCTAAAATGATGCATGGTGTAGTCAATAATTTGGTTTCTGCTTGAAAATATTTTGGTAATTGTTCTTGAATATTGAATTTGTTCTAAAATAATTAAAAAAAATAATTATTTATTAACTATATATATATATATATATATATATATATATGTTTGTAAAATAGTTGTATATAATTGTTCTCAAAAATATACCAACCTCAAGTGCAGCAAATGCAAATGTACCATCAATAAGTACTTGATAAGGTTGTCTAAATTTAAAATTATTTATATAAAAAGCTAAAGTTTTTCTAGCTTTTTTATGTCGCGATGTTTTCATTTTCTTTTAATTATTAGATAAATTAATTTAACTTATCGAAACTTAATTGTTTAATAATTTAATTTCTTTTTTTCTCTTTTATAAATGTTCGAAGTAAACTCCGAATGTACAACGTATCTCATTTTAGAGGTTATGTTACATATGGAGCTAATGTGACGTTTGAAAGGCGGGAAAGTTTCTTCAATGATATTGAAGTATTAAATTAAAATTATTTTACACTTAATCCTGTTAGCTATTTCTCGTTTTATAATGGTTTACGCCATCAATGAGAATAGGCTTCATTCTAAATCGATTTAACGAATAGTTTCAATAATTTTTCCAATTAATTAAATAATCTTTAAAGTATAAAATTTAAGGTGTAAAATAAGCTAATATTCAAACAATAATACGTTCATTTAATTGTATTTGTTTGTAACTCTTTCAATTAGAAAATTTGTATCTAATGATAAAATAATTGCGTATGAATTATAAAATAATAGTATGCATTTATATAGGAAATTATATCGTTAGGAGAAAATTTAATATATATATATATATCTAGAAACATTTATACAAAATTGTCATTTATATTATTATATAATTATTACATTAGCGCATTTTTTTTCTTTCTTTTTTCTTGTTTTCTTTTTCCCATAAATTACGTATTGTCAAATACAAATTATTAGCGTGATATAAAAAGATTTTAATATCTTGATTTTATGTACATGAGTTATTTAATTTTGTTACATTAAAAAAAAAAAAAAAAAAAATTATATCAATCCGAAAGGTATACGTATAAAATGAATGTCACTTGCATTATCATGTTAATTCTTTAAAATCAATATCTCAATTATCAAAGCGTTTCTTTTTCATTTACTATTTCATCCATTTTTAATTCAGGCTTTACCATAAAATTTCTTATTCAACAAATACAAAAGTAAATTTACATTGATTTTCGCCTTTCCAAACATATCCATTATCGGTGAACCTTCGAATTGTAATTCAAGTAATTTTTGGATATCAATTTCTACTTTTTCCATTTCTACTCCCATAAATTTACACTGTACAGTAAAAAGTCCATTATGTTCGGTAGGACTTATCTCAAAAATGACATTCTTAGTTTGGGAATGTGGAAGACCATCGACTTCTAGAAGTACACCTTTCTCTTGCAATTTCGCAGCGGAATATCTTAATGTAATTTTAGATTTCAATTTTCTATGATCTTTCCGTGCCGCATGTAACGCTCGAATTGATCTGTGAAACATGAATCATTTATAACATTGTAAGTTATAACAAAAAAAAAAAAAAAAAAAAAAAAAAAAAACAAAAATAAGCTATATATTATGATGATACAAAATGTATCCATATATATTTACCCTTTTCCAGTATGTAAATTTTCAAGACATTTTTGTATATATTTATTGTAATACTCTACTTGTTCTTGATAATATTTCGTTTTTTCTTCCAATCTCTGTTTCGTCATATGTAAAGTTTGAAGTTCTTTATTCCTTATGATTCTATACTTTCCCTTGTTACAAAGATCTTTAGCAACTGCTGTTATAATATTTTGATAACCATCCTCCATACTGACCCAACCTCCAAGTCGTAATTTATTCAAATATACGGACAATTGAAA
Organism: Vespa crabro; assembly: GCF_910589235.1. Classification (NCBI taxonomy): domain Eukaryota; kingdom Metazoa; phylum Arthropoda; class Insecta; order Hymenoptera; family Vespidae; genus Vespa; species Vespa crabro. The sequence goes on from NC_060955.1 coordinate 1,197,063, forward strand.
TTTACAATCATTCAAGGATGAACTATTTATAAAACAAAAACAATAAAAAAAAATTGGCTTTATTTTATTTGACATAATCGAATTGGATATTTTGACAGACTAAGAGAGAGAGAGAGAGAGAGAGAGAGAGAGAGAGAGAGAGAGAAAAACAAGAAAAATTATACCTTTTGTGATTGATATTCAATGTAGGTGACATGGAATTGCACTTTGCTTTGTTCAATGATTTTTTATCCATAGGCGAAGACGTAATCGCTAAAGCATCCGCCAATGTAGGACCCTTTAAAAATTGTAGCACAGAAACCAAAAGTTCTTTCGTTTTAATAAATAGTCTGTTCAAATTCGTATCCTCGTCTTCCGGAACTTGAAATTTATTCGTAAGCACCAAACAGACTTCTGTTTTACCAAGCCTCGCCAAATTTCCTTCGCACATTGTATCGGCTATATCGTAGAAAAAAAAAATATTAAATTAATTAAACAAGTAATTATTTAAGATTTTTTGTTTTTTTTTTCTTTCTTTTTCCTTTTTTCTTTTCTTTTTGTTTTTTGTTTTTTTTTTCTTTTCTTTTCTTTCTCACTCTCCATACATTACATTATTCTTACATATTCCTAACAACGATGATACGGTTGGCGCAGATTCTAAATCGTCTAATAAGTCGTGAAGCGGATCTAATGGGTCTGGTGCTATTTGATCTTGATATTTTAACATGAGACAATGTGTATCACAAATTTCCTAATAATGCATATTGAAAAATTATTGTTATTACATTTTAATATTTTATTTCTGATGATATAATAATAATAATAATAATAACATTATTACTTACCTGTAAAGATATATAAATTTCAGGTTTATGTATGAGCGTAGCTTCTGTATATTCGTGAATACTAAAATGTTCTTCCAGATCTTCTATTTGGCAACAATATCGGAAAAATTTTTTAAATTTTTCATGACACTCAATGATAAATTGATTCAAGCAAACCAAATGTGTGGCCTCTTCACCGAACTATAATATTTAATATGATTTAATATGTATAAAAAAAAGAAAAAAAAAAAAAAAAAAAAAGAAAAAAAAAATTTATATCAATTTAACAAAGATATTTACTCCTTTCTTGGAAGCAGCGAATTGTAATATTTTTGCGATGCTAGCTAAATTTCTTCTTTGATCATTCAACAGTGATCTATCAACTGGTAAAGTAACAATATCAAAAGCATCTGGTGCCACAATGGCAGCATTTATAAATTGATAATAAATTAAATTTCCAACTACTTTTAAGATATCCTTCTCCGGGGCATTTGGAAATTTTTCTGACAATGTATCGTTTAAAACTTTGGCTACGTATAACATTCCATAAGGTATTAAGTCACGTGATTCAGTTATTCTCGTTAAAAATTCTAATACAGTTTTTTGTAGTAAACGTACACCGTCGTTTAATTTCTTACGTACGTGTTCGTACGTTAATGCTTCTTGATGGGATACAGTATACGGAAGATTTCTAATGGAACAATAATGTTATTAATAAATATTATAAAAAATATTTCATATTATTTATAATACAATTATTTATACGTATACTTACTGAGTCTCACCAGTTTCCATTTCCAATTGATTTCTCCAACATTTGTATATATCCACGGGATTTGTTTCTATCGATAGTGTCTTATCGGATAATATTTTTTCTATGATTGGTCCTACTATCTGCCTTAATGCTCTTTGACCATTTAATTGTCGTGCATAATTTACAACTATTTTTAATACTAATGGATCTCCAGTAACAACTTCAGATGGCTTTTGAAATTTACATCTATATTTAAAACACACACAGACACACACACACACACACACAAACGCACATATATATATATATATATATATTAATTTTTTTTTCTATAAATTATTTTGATATTACCTTATTTCTTCTTGTAATGCACTGCCAAAGAGCTTCAATAAAAGATACTCTTCCCTAATGTTTGATCCAAAGTTGAATAACGTTAAGATAACATTTTGTAAAAATTTATTTGTTTTACTTTGTGGCAATAGAAATAATAATTTCGATAAATATGCTGGATTAGTTTGTAATGCATAAAATAAATGTTGATAGCCCTCGAGTTTTTTACGGCCTTCCTTAGTCAATGATTTCAATCCTTTTTGCATTGACAAATTATCCGTCATCCCAGAAGAATTTTTATTATCCTTGTTATTGTGCCTTTGTTTCGCAAGATTTTCCAAACTTTTGCCGTGTGAAATTACATCCTTATAGCGTACGATAAAACATTTTTTAATTTAAGGTAAACGATAAGAAAGAAAAAAACAAAATTTTTTTTTTTCTTTCTCATATAGACAAACGAAAGAAAATGAAATTATTAATACCTACTTGCAACGTGATTCTATTTTGAATTAATAAACCAATTTTAATATCCATGCTATCCAATTGTTGCGATAAGTTCTGATTGTGTCTTATAATTTGTACGACTTCGTGTTTTAAATGCTAAAGTAAATTATCGTAATATAGAAGAAAGTATTAATTAAGTTGAAAAATATATTTAAGTCATATTAAAAAAAAAAAAAAAAAAAATACCTGCAATTGTAAGTCCTTATCATAATCTTGGGCGTTAAAATTAAGGATAGCAGAGAAATGTCTGACCACAGGGAATGGTGGTTTTTCCATATGTAATAATGAATCAAAAGCTCTTCTAGCTGCACGTCCACGCCAAAGAGCTTGGAGCTTTATAATTTGTGGTTCCTAGAGCATAAATAGTTTATAATTTTTATGGGAAAAATATAAACTTTTATATTAAACTTACATAATCACGGTATATATCCAACACATCAATGTATTCGGTTTGCATTCGTTTAGGATTAGATTGACACAATGCAGAATCTTTTTCGTGCCTTTCATTAAGTAATGCAATATAACGCTTTCGTTGCAATATACCTCTCCACCACGCTTGTATTTTGACAATTTTCTTGGTATTAAAATAAATGAATTTAGAAGAATACTTTTTACGTAATAAATATCCTCGGACACGTGCTTGTAGCCTAACAATGAGTCCCTTCATTTTCAAATATTCATGTGGATCTTCATTCACATTATTTTTCATTACGTACTGCAAAAAGAATTTTATTATAAATAAAAATTGTAATTATAAGTATGTATATATAGATATATATATATTAATAAAAAATGTATACGTTGATATCATCATAAGTGAGGTAATGAGTTTCTGATAAATCTTCAGGAGGATCCCATGTGACTGTATGCTCCTTTAAATCCAAATATGCTTCGTTGCCTAAGGGAGTGACGTATCGAACAATCGAATAATTATATTTTTCACACTAAAATGAAAAATACAATTAATTAAATTTAATGTCTATTGTATTATCTTTATTTTTATAAACAAAATATATAACCTTTAGCTTTCTCAAATTACATAATGTATGGAATTTCTTTTCCTTAATTTCTTCCGTTATTGATTTACTCAATGAATCGTTGAAAAAAATCATAAAATATTCCTGATTTTTCTCGTCCAAATTATTGTTAAATTGAACGAGGAAATCGCACACTGTATAATGACATATATTCACATGATAATATCATATAATTTTTTATATAATTCTATAAGCTAACAATCTGAAATGATTAAGATACGTACTTAATTTAGCTTTTTCGCTTTCCTTAGACAAAATAGACAGTACATTTTCCACATCGTCTAACCATAGCTCAGAACCATCAGAGTGTTTCTCCAAAAGGCACTTATTCAATAATTTGTAAACGAATAAAGGATCTTTAGGAGTTATGTACCAATATAACTTCAATTGTAGCTTCGTTAAAGCTTCAGTTACAGTATATGGATTATTTTCAACCATAGCTAAATTCAATTCATGCAACATTTGTATCACTATAAAAAAAAAAAAAAAAAAAAAAAAAAAAAAAAAAAAAAAAAAAATTGATTAGATTCGTTTTATCCAAGTTATAAGTATTTATATTTTTTAAAGATCTTCTTTGTATATATATATATATATTTTTTTTTTCATACGTTCATTATCTTGTTGATATTGTTGATTTACTAGTTCAATGCAATCTTTTATATCGATATACGTTAGTATAGGACATAATACAGATTGTGATTGTTTTTCCCAGCGTAATGTTGCCAATGCACTAAAATATTTCAGTTTATTTTCTTCATTTAATTCCTTAAAAAAAAAAAAAGAAAAAAAAAAAAGAAATATAAACACAGACATAACATTGATCCTTGATCTATCCCTATTGTTTATTAATATATAATTTACAATGATAAAATTTACCATAATATGTGCATCAGGATTCTTAAGAGCGTCATAAACTAAATCCACATTTCCTATATCTACTGCTTTAGTAATTGCTGCTATTGATGACAATACACGAATACTAACTACTATATCATTGTATGTAAGATCTTTCTATTAAAAAATATTATTCAGATTAATATAATTTTCATATAGACAATTTTGAATATATAAATTTTACATTACCTGACATTCCGTACGATCAATTTTCATTTCTTCGTAATATAATGGCACTGCAAATTTATCTATACCGGTTAATTCAAGATATGGATTTTTTAAAGCTTTATAAAATTCAGTTAAACCACCAGCCTGTAAAGTTTCATTTACGAATTGTACAGCTTCCTTGCCTAGAATGTAAAGGCACAATATAATATATATATATATATATATATATATATATTTTTTTTTTATATTGATCAAAATAAATATAAATGAAAAATTAATTAACGTTTTTGAACTTTGAGTACTCGTTCATTTCCTGTATCAATGGCATTTTGAAGTAAATATTGCCAATGATGATTAATATCAGGATAATTGCTGTTCCATTCAGAATGTTCTATTAGTTGTCTTAATTGCTTCTTATAAGCTTCTATATTACTAGACATGATGTTCTACAAGTAAGAAAAAAAGAAAAAAAAAGAAAAAAAATTGTAGTATAAAAACAATTGAATATCTTAAAAATTGAGATAAATGTATAATAATGAGAGATGATAATAATAATCAATTTTTGTTCTATACGTAAAATCCAAAAACTTACCTGTAAATGCAATGCAGGTGATTCTAAGGCTTTAATTAGTTCATCGCTATTAGATTGAACTAATTGAATAATATTTTTCACTGCATGCTGAGCTATTTTTAAAAGTTCAATGCACATTATATCATACCATATTGTATTATATAAACAGATATTAATTTGTGAAAAATATTCTTTTAAACATACCATTCACATGATTGATATGACCCTGCATTTCTGCTTGTGTTAATAGTTCATCATATGCATCTGGTACATAACTATCATTCAAAGACTATAAAATACAATATAATACAAATTTCATAGTTATTCAAATATTTTTAATTCATTTATATCTCACGTATTTTTTAATAACTATTTCATAACTTACTCTATTAAGAGAAGCTTCCGTTTTATTACTTTTTGCTTTATACAAAGCTTCACTATAATCTTGAATATATTCAATGCAAATGTTATTTAACTGTGCTGCCTCATTTTGTAAAACATTTAACATCATAACATGATCCTTGAATGACATTATAACATAATTGTTAAATAAAAATCAATTTGTTTAATTTAAATACAAATGTATGATTCTTTTTTATCTTACTTGATTTTTAATCGCTTGATTTATAGCAATTACTGCTGCATGAAGTGCGGCAATATCTACAGCCATACTGTTAGTTAACAAGCCACCAATTTTTTGAAACGAAGGCATTTGGATACCATATTTACGAAATTCTTCACTGACAGCATCAATTTCTGCGTCTGTAAATTAACATTTGACGAAAACAATTTCATTTTAGGATATAACAAGTATAGAATCTGTCTTACCTGTAAAATTGATTTTTCCATACAAATCTTGAATTTTTGGTGCTTTGCCTAGCTTAAATAAATGTGTACTAAGCGCATGTATACAATATATTACTCGTGGCATATTCTTTTTATCATATATATCTGTTGTCTCTGGTTGGAATGTCTGGAGGTATATATATATATATATATATATATATTTATATAACAAAAATTCATTCATACTTCAAGTTAATCATTTTAAATTTATAAGCATTAATGATAATGATATAATATACGTACTAAAGGTAACTCCATGGATTGAAGACATTGTAAAAAATAATTAATATTATCTGTATGTCTAAACTGTAATCCAGCAAGCGCATATCTTCGCTGATCAAAATCATAAATTCTGTGTAATGGTAATATCTCTGGTGCCATGAAATTACCTAATTTTGCTAAATAAACCCCATTTCTTAAGTTTTCTTCTAATTCTGTCGTAGGAGGTAGCTTTTCTCTTATGCAAGCTTCTATCCATCTAAAAAAAAAAAAAAAAAAAAAAAAAAAAAAAAATTGTAATCGTATATCATTACAATTTAAATTAATTAAATTAATATCATAATATATTACTTTTTTGCTTCTTCTAAATGACAAAGGTATTCATAAGCAAGTGTTTTCTGTCTTTGTTCATCCATTTCTTCAGCTGTTTTGCGTCCATCATTTCCCACAATAACTTCCTTACGTGATGTATTTGGAATAATGCATTTATCTATTTGTAATAAAATACAATTCTAATATTTATCTCGATCAAATAATGATATATATATATATATGTACACATACACACACACACACACACACACACATATATATATATATATATATATATATATATATATATATAAATACGTATGTATGTATTCTAAGCCAAAAAGTCAAACTATTGTCATTTATCAACCTACTGTCACCTTCAAACTGAATCATTTATTTTAGTTATAATAATCTAACTTTTCTTTCTTTTTGATATAAATAATCGTTACAATAATTAGAAATGTTTTAATAGGACAAAAGAAAGTTATATTAAAAGTTGTGGATGGGCAAACAACGAATAGGATTATTATATCACAATACTTGTCAATAAATACACAATGGCAAGCTGTTGTCATAAAACATATTAATTAAAGGTAAAATATTAATGATTATATATGTATATTTTATCAATTAGCTTACCCTTTTTATAATCAAATGATTTATGACCAGTATTAATCATGTCGCTAAATTAAAACAAAAATTATACATAAAACTACGAAAGCACGAAAATTATTCTGTAGTATACGTTACATTCCTTAAAATTCAAAATTATCAGCGGATATACTACCAGAGTAGTCTTGCCAACTGTAATGCTTTCACAAATAAATATTTCCAAATATATAAATACTCTTTGTCCAGAAAAATATTTTTTATCCTAACAAACAATATTTTATTTAATTTTTTTTTTTTTTTAAGTTGCATTTAAAGGATTTTTCATCGATTATATAAAATCAGTTCAATCATTTATAATATGCCAAGAAAAAAATACATTTATAAAAGATGTCAAATGATTAGTTGATTTTAAGCCTATCAAAATCGAATATTGAACGAGAAACAATGTAAACTAAAAAGAAATTCAATTTTCCTTTTTTTTTTTCTTTTATATTACTCCTAAGAGATAATAATTTCATATATGAAATTACTTAAAATATAAGAATAAGCATATAATACACAATAAAACTGTGTAATATTATTTCCTTTCATGCGTATATTTAAAGGTTATGTTTTTGTTTTGTCATGGTGTAGAGTCTCATTAGTTTTTATTAAAGTTTTTGAAAAAACATTTTTCATAGTAAAAGTTATCGCGGATCACAGTGAAAATACGAAACATTCTTATTAATTATTAGGTATTCAAATTATTTTATCATTTTTATATTTTCTCTTCCTTTCTCTTTCTCTTGCTATTTACCATTTGTGTATATTATTGATATCTCATAGAAATGGTTCAATGTCAATTTCTAACGTAGAACATGGTAAATTTAACTCAAATTTTGTAAGTACATCTGGATGTAAAATCCCCATTTTGCCAATTACTTTGTTATTATATATTACTTCTGCATATCTTTTTGGAAAAAAAGTTGGATCTGTAAGAAGATTATATGAGGTTATTTTCAAATAGAAGTACTTTGAATTGTACATTTAAAAAAAAAAAAAAAAAAAAAAAAAATTAGAAACAAAGAAAAAAGAAATGTTTATTATTTTACCATCAGCTGCACGTAAATAATATCCAGTGTCTGTTTTATTAGTACTCCATGATACTTCAAGTACTTGCATAATTCTATCAAGTAAACCATGGATTATTTCAAAACCTCCAGTTTTATTATAATATACTGCACATAAATGCCTTTTATTACGTGCACCGACATCCATTGTAGGATCAAGTAAAACAATATCAGAAATCTCAAATAATTTCAAAGGTAATGGCATCTTCTTATTTCCGGCTATTGTTTTCAATAATCCTGGTAATAGAGTCGTACGTGCAACCTATAATGAGGAGTAATAAAAAAAGAAGATATATTTATTTGTTCACACTCATGACTAAATATATATTACCTGAAATTCTAAGGTTTTTGGATTGGATATATGAACAGCTGGTATATCCTCTATTTTATGATTTATTTTTTCTGAAATATCATCCCTGGAACACTGTACAATATTACATTTTTTTTATTTAATATCGTTTAGTTTTTCTTTTTTTTCTTTTCCACATTTAACTTACCAACGAAAACGTCAATGTTTCGGTAAAACTCGCACGTGCCAATTCTTCGCGTAATTGATCAGATAATTTATTGAGCGGAAACTTAAATTTAAAATATATTATAACATATGAAATATTTGATATCAAGTAAATACTCTATAGTACTTACTTCAATACCAATTGTATTTATTTCTGGAAATATTTTATCTATATTATTATATCCATGAGCAATAGCTACATCTTCATAAATATCACATGGATGTAAAACATCTCTTCTCGTTGGAGGTATTTTAATAATAATATTATTTTTTTCTTTTACTGTTGCTTCCAATGACATTTTAGATAACAGCTTTGCTATTTCTTCTGGAGTTTTTCTAAATTACATAATTATATGGTAAAGTAATTATCAATCGTTACAATTTAATTTAACTTACTTGATCCCAATATAATTCATTGCATTTTCACTATTTATTTCTTCCATACGGTAGCTCAATTCTGGATGATAAAAGATTTTATTATCTGGATATATTACTTTTACAGTTTCTGTTGTATATTTTTTTGCACAGTATACACTGAAAGCACAAACTATAGTATCTACTGTAATCTTTGCCTAAAATATTTATTAAAATTAATTAACTAAACATTAATTCTATATTATAATATTGTATCAGGGAAAAACATCTCTTTTTTTTTTATTTACAAGAGTAAAAGATCAAGTAAATAAATACCTTATTAAGGTCAGTTGCAGTACATTCTATAAGTACATTTTTAGTATTGAGAGTGATTTTTGTATGATCCCCATTAATTATGGGTGGTAATGATAAAACAATACCATTACTATCATATATTATAGGATATACAGGACTATCCTTTATAATTGGTAAATACTGTTTTAATTGTGCATGATGCTGTAAGAATATGTTTCCATTAAAATTTTCCTTTTTCTTCCTTTTCACAAATAATTCTTTTTATCAAAAAATATTTACCGCATACAATTCCATTATTTCCTCCCCAGTATATTCTTTTGTTTGATTAAGAGGTTTAAAACGAATAGCACTTGGCGGTTTTGCATCATATACAAATGGTCCTTTAATAGTATCTAAATCATGTGTACCAATTGATACAATACTTCGTTTTCGTCCTATACTTTGATGTAATTTGTCTTGAAGATCAATGAAACTATTGTAAGAATCTTTTGTAAAAGTAATATCACGTAATACAGCAGCAACTATATGTTCTCTGACTTTTAAACACTAAAATATTGTAATAGAATTATAATATTTCTCATTTTATTATTTATATCATTGACTTTTCAATAATATTTATACTCACTTCTTCCTTCATTACAATTTCTTCTGGTACAGTTGGTTTTATTGAATTATAACATGGTACACTAGTCCTGTATAAGGAATAATATGAATCTTTTTTTCTTATTTTATTTTAAATCAATAAAAAAATAGTTTTATAAATCTGCACGTACTTATTTAAGAATACTAATAATCCAGTAACTAGACCTTCCAAAGATAATAAATCATATCTGTTAGCTGGAATATCAATTTTATAAATAACTTCTTCCGAAGCACCAATACTTTGTTCGGAACCTTGTTCCTTTGCTATCATCTGTTTTTCTGTAGTCTATAAATATATATATAAATATATATATATATATACAAAAGGGTACATACAATGAGTTGTTTTTAAAGTTATGGAAATTAATGATTAGACAAGATCCTTACCACATCATCTAATTCCAAACCAAACTCAAAGCATAAATTTTGAAATTCTTCTTCAGCTGTAATCAAATTGTTATTGCTTGATTAAAATTAATGATTAATTATTTAATCCCTATGGAATTTATAATGCACAAATGGAATGATAGAAAACTTAATAAAAATCTTTATACGAAATAGAATTTAAATGTCCGCCAAATGATTTGTTTAATTACTAATTAATTAAAGAAAAATCATAGACAAGCGATAAGACAAAAATATATTTATAGTAATTTTCTTACAATATGTTTTTTCAAGTGCTTTAAATAACAAATCTCGTTTGACGGCTATAGTCGGCATTTTGAAAGGTTATGAAGATCTTAGGAACGATAAGAAATGTATAAGAAATGTGTTTGCTCTCTTATTTTTCTTTTCTAATAAATAATAATATTAAATGCACGACAACGAAACCATTGATATAGGTTAGGAACTAACGGAAGTAATACATTCGAGCGGGAAATTTAAATTTCAATGTAAGTGCCATTGAACCTGATAGATAAAGATTATTGCGCATACGCAATAGCGCGATGCGATTAAAATCGAACCATGCAAAAATTTATTATATGGGCGAACACGCGTATAAAATATTAAATCTATATATAATATGTTTACAAAATTTTTCTTTCCTTTTTCTTTTTTTTTTTTTTTAAAGAGAATTACGAATGTTGTATCATTTAAGTTAAACGTATCCTATCAATATTTGATTTGACGATAAAAATGATTGTACGTCTTAACGATTAAGCCCATAAATCATAGCGGAATATTCGAAATTCTTACATTTTTTTTTTTCTCTTTCTGTTTTATTTATTTATTTGTTTCTCTTTTGATATTCTTATCTACAATTTGATAGGCAAGATAATATATAGAACGTAGACGTATTTCTGTGTAAATTTCCAAGGGAAACGAGTAGATGTATTTAGTTTAGAGAAGTCTTACATGCAATTAAGAGATATATGCATTGATGGTAGTACCCTTCTCGTCTTCTTGTTGGTTCACAATGTTACACTATGAATTACATCCGCGTCACGGATGATTGTGTCGTTTAACTTTTTAAACGACTTCTTCCCTTCCGAGCGAAGACATCGTACAGGATTGTATCGTCCGTCGACGTATTTACGTATATATATATATATATATAATTTTCGCGCGTATGATCACCGATTTTATTGTGAATGATTGATCATTAAATAATATTGTCATCTTCGAAGAACAAGGTGCGTTATAATCGATTATTGCAAAGTGAATTTTTTTTTCTTTTTTTTTTTTTCTTTTTTTTTTAAATAAAATAATTTACTTAACATATAACTGTCATAATTCTCGACGTTAGAATTATTTTATATGCATTTGATATTTGTAAAGGGAGCGTTGACCCTTTATCACTCAATGTTTACTTACGAAGCGATAAAACTAACAAGTGAGCGATTTTTTATCTATCTTTTTTACATAAAGTGTATACATGTACACACATATATATATATATACACACACAACACATGCATATATATATTGTGTTTGTGCGTATATATATATATATATACACATAATTGTTTTACATATCGATTTTTTAATATCACTGATCATATGAATTGATAACAGGAATAAAAATAATGGAGAAAAGTAACATACTGCTATCACCTGGCCAACGTATACGTCCTAATATGAACAAAGAAACTGTAATCGATCTTTTATCAAAGATCTATGGTCTAACAGCGATGGATATCAAAGAGTTGAACGCTTACGATGATAAAAATTATCACGTACATTGTAAGGAATCACATGAGAATCCTTATATATCGGAAATCAGCGAACATGGGTACGTTTTAAAGATTATAAATTCTTTGGATTCGCGAAATACTCATGTTATAGATGCGCAAACTGAAATGTTGATATTTTTAAATGGCCATTTCAATTGTCCAATACCAGTTAAAAATTTAAGTGGCACATATTATAACATGGAGAAGATAAATGATTCCGAGGAAAGTCATGTTATAAGGCTTTTCATTTATCAACCTGGTCAATTATTAACAAGTGTATCTTGGAATAAGGAATTGCTTTATAAGGTCGGTTATTTGGCGGCAGATCTCGACGTGAAACTATCGAAATTTTATCATCCGGCCTTTGAGCATCATAGAAGTATATGGATGTTGATGTCCATGTCGAAACTCCATTTATTCGTATTCGCAGTGCCAGACGAGAAACGAAGAGAATTGGTGTGCGACGTTATCGATACATTCGAAAAGGAGGTATTAAAGTTCGTACCGATCCTTGAACAAGGCATGATACATGGCGATTTAAACGAACAAAATATTCTCGTTAATAAGGATGGTACCGATATCGTGGCCATTATCGATTTCGGTGATACCCAAAAAACATGTCTGATATTTGAATTGGCTATTGCCATTTGTTACGTGTTATTAGAACGTAAAGATATAAATGTAGGTAAACACGTTATCGAGGGATACCAAAGTCTGAGGAAATTGACAGATTTGGAGAAGAAAATTTTAAAGGTCAGTGTATGCGCGAGAATATGCCAG
>NC_060955.1:1212500-1225000 GCF_910589235.1 Vespa crabro
TGTATAGCGTAAATAAAAATGAAAAAGAAAAGAAAACAAAAAAAAAAAAGATAAGAAACGAAAGGAAAAAATAAAAAAGAGGCAATGAAACTATGGGCGCTAGACGGAATGTAATCGCAAGGATTCTTTGAAGGGCACAGAGAAAAATAAAAAGGAAGTATATATATATATATATATATATATATATATATATATATATATATATATCTCGGTGCTTATGTTCGATTAATAATAAATTATTTTCTCGAAATAGTCGAAATAGCGTCTCAGTCTTAAGAAATGATTTTCTTCGTGTTTATTTTTTATATATTTTATTATCCCTCTTTATTTCATTTCATGTCGTTACGTTTCGTATCGTTTCGTTTCATTCATGGTTTTTCATTTTTTCTGTTTTTTATTTTCTTTTTTTTCTTTTTTCTCTCTCTTTTTGGTTATTCACCTTCCTCCTTTCGAAATTAATGGCTTTGATTGTGCTTGTTAAGAAAATTGTAAAAAAATAAACCCGTTAAGAACGTGTCCTTGTTGCGCCGCCGACCTTTTTTTTTTCTTCATTGGGAGGATAAAATGGGGTAGGAGGGCACTTAATATACGTAGTTTCTTTTTCTGTTATGTCATCGATTTGTCCTTTCACTTATTAAAAATTAGTATTTCCATTTATTAAAGCCGTGCGATTCAAATATCAACATTGACAAACTTTTAATAACATACTTATCAATCGCATAGCTCGCTAATAATCATCTCCGTTTCGAACGCGTTAATGAAACTTTTTGTCATTTCATCTTTCTCCCTCTCTCTTTCTCTCTCTCTCTTTCTTTTCCTTTCTCTCATTGAACTTTAACAATATAGATATACCTTCAACTTTTTTGGACGAATTCCACGTTTCCATTTCTTTCTTCTTTTCTTTTTTTTTCTTCTTTTTTTTTTTTTTTCTAGGGCACAAGAGTATGCGCGATTAGGATTCGCGCCAAATTGTACACGTAACGTACTTACATGTGGCTCAACAAATTATAGCTTAATTAGGACGAAACGAGGATTTTCAGCACTTTTGCATGTGGTGTCTTTGTATCTGTCGGTCTCTCTCTCTCTCTCTCTCTCTCCGTTCTTCTTCTTCTTTTTCTTTCTCTTCTTCTTCTTTATTATTCTTTTTTTTTGTTTTTTTTTTTTTAACGTTTTGTTGTTTTATTTTTATCCTTTCTCTTTTTCTCAAAATTAATATAATATCCTCATAACGGACACATGAGACTCGGCGCGTTTATATTCCTTTGACGTATTTTAATATACTACGAGATAAGAAACATAATCACAAAATGAAATAACTTGGTCGATACTTGCATTCAGAATACTTAATCGTGAATGTTAATGTCGTAATACTATCGAATCAACATCAACGAAAAGGAGCTTCGATATCGTTTTATCATTTAAAATTGTTTCTCCTATCACGGATATAATTGCGAAGTCCTTGTCGTGATCTTTCTCTAACGGGCATTATAATTTGTCCTAACGATAGCGATCGACGATTATCACCGCGAACTCTACGGCGAAGATCATCACGTTTTATAAGATGATTATATGCTTCTCGATCTATCGATCCTCTTCATCTTCGTGATATTTAAAATACCGTGATCGCCTGTTATTTTCTTTTCCTTCTTTCGTTCACCTTTACACTTTACATACGATCGCACATTTTTTCCTTCTTTCATTTCTTCTTCATTTTTTTGTTCTGTTTTTGTTGTTCTTTTTATTGTTTTTTTTTTCTTTTTCTTTTTTTTTTTCGTTCCAACTAACGACAAGACGCACAGCACTGCTTTTGATAGAGCGGCACTTTGCATATGTTCATAAATTTCATTCTGTTGCATATAGGTGAATGATCTTTGCAGTCGTCTGTTCAAAAAACAAAAAGGAAAAAAGAAATAAAAATAGAAAAAGAAGAATAACAATTAATTCGATTGTATTATTATAAATTCATTTAATGAGAGAGAGAGAGAGAGAGAGAAAGACAGATATATATGTTATTAGATCTGGTTCATTCCTCTTACGAATATTATTATTATTGAAATATACCTGGTGATTGAGGACAGGTTGGACCCCTGCACGTTTTCATTACCGGTGGTCTTGGTATATCTCTGCACGCATTACCAGCTGGCTTTTTTGTGCCATACCATACGCATTGTAATATCCTATATTTTATACCATCCTCTTCGCAAGATGCCGTACACTAAACGTTAATAACAATTATCATTTATATAATAATTATTTCCAAAGATATTTCAATTAATTCGAATGACTCACCTCAGACCATTCGCCTACTCTCCATACACCTTTACAAGCATCGTTATAACATTCTTGCCTTTGGAGTGGTCTAGTTGTTTCGTCACATTTATTCGGATCTAATTGAGTGACGTTTTCACGACCATCCTCTAATTCCTCGATCAATCGACAACTAATATCACGCCTTTGCATTGCCGTTTTCCAATTGAAACATCTCGACGATTCACAAATTGTCCATTCGGTCGTATGCCATTGAGGACATCTTTCGATTCCGCATGGTCTTACTTTCTGTGGCATCGGATGTCCAGCACCTTCGCACAAACTAGCACCTATTATCGTCCTTAACGGTACACGACTCGAATTCGCCGATTTAATTGGACGCATCGTACATTGTGCTCCACGCATCTAAAATTTTATTTCTTGTTAATTTACTATTTTCTAAACTAAAGATGCAATCTTTTCTTTTTGTTTTTTTTTTGTTTTACCTGGAAACCACTACCACCGCAAGTTTGCGAACAGTCGGACCAATTTGTCGTAACCCATTCAAAAATTAAGTCTTCTGTATTGTCTAGAAAAGTATTAAAGAAAAAAAAAAAAAAAAGAGAGAAAGAAATTGTAAGTAAAATTAATCATCACATTATACGCAAGTATTATATTCCAATAGAACATTTTTTATTATGAAATGTTCTTACCGAGAGCAGCAATCGAGCCGATTATTGATTCGGTTTTTTCCATACTACTAGATGTCGTAAACGTATCCATCGAGGTCTCCTTCGAATTATCTCTCGAATAAGCTCGATCATGTCTATGAGATAATAACTCTTTTGTAATTTGTTCGGTCGATTCTAATGCAATTTGTTCACTGCTAGATGACGTTGTTTCGTCCATCATCGTTGAACTTTCACCTTCTTCAATTTCTAAAAGTTTTGTCGACGACGAAATAATATGATCTTCGTTGGGATCATTGGCTCTACGTTTTTCCAATTCGTCTATATAAATCGAATCGTCATTCGTGTTTGATTTATCGACAGTAAATGATTTCTCATTGTTTTCCACATTGATGATTTTCGTTGAAAGTTCGGTATCATTGAGATTAGTCGATGAGATTAATGTACGTACCGATGTATTATCATCGGGAATAATATCGTCGAAAAGTGATTTTTCGTTTGTCGCCAATGAAGAAACGACATTTTTCGTGGTAGAATCTTGAATATAATAAACCTCTAATCCAACATTTTCCGAAGATTCTGCGGAGTTTATTGTCTCCTCGGAATAATCATTGTTAGTATCGTTTTTATGATTTTTCGAAAGATCCCGCGAATCTTGCCGATGTCTTTTAACATTTTTCAATGATTCCTCGACATAATCAACGTTCGCCTTTGTGACCGTTGTAAAATCTTTTTTATCTGATAGATCATTGGTCGTTCGTTTATTATTATCTTCATGCCTTACACCAAATATCGCTGCATCTAGATCATAAGGATCTACGTCAATGAATATCCTTTCTTCGTCTGGACCAAATACATCATCGGGAATGGCTGTGTTGCGATATAATAGATCCTCAAAGTCGTCTTCTTCGACATTATGATATCTCATGCCAGTCTTTTTGTCGGGCATAGTACGTTTCGTTGCCATAGAAACTTCTTTGTGGGTATCGTCGATGAAAGAAACAGGTGCCGTTCTATGACTTCTGCTAGAACCTGTATTACTTTGAAATGGCCAATAGGCCTGAAAACGATACGATTAATGATTTCATTTCGATTATATATAAAACGTATAGCATTAGGAACGAAGCGTTAGAAAGGATTTCGTTAAAATAATATCGAAGGTATACAATGGAAAACGTCGTTCAAATATTACGACCTCACCTTTATGCTCGAAATTAAATAACTGAGGTGAGGCATCAGACTAGTTGCACCGGACGTTGCCGTTGATTCTACGGATTCGTGATATCCGGGCTGACGTGTTTATAATATATCCCGAATACGTCCAATGAGTAGAATATTAAAATCCATTAAAAGAGAGCAAGCAAAGAGAAAGAAGATTTTCTATATTAGTAGAAAGTGCCTCTCTACTACTACATGTATATATATGTATATATATATATATATACATACGTTGATTAATTACTATTTTTATGATTAATAAGACAATAGATAGATAACGGTTAATTGCCATAGACATTAGATATATTTTATGGTGAATATTTTTTTAAATCGATAAATCTACCTGATTAAAAGAGGTGGCAGTATTCTCTTTGTGCATCATAGTAGAATCTGGTGGAGTTGGACTGGTCCTTTGCCTTTTGTGTTGTGGTTTTCTCGTTGGTTTACTCGGAACCGCTCGTTCGTGGCTGAGGTCTTCTCCATCGAAAGGAGCAAAGTGATTACCATAGGCGGCTAGTGTATATATGTATATATAACATATATATATAAATATATATATATAGAACATTGTTATATTATTTATTTAATAATAAAGAAATCTTTAATACGCTGAAAGAATCGTTTATACCTGCACGATCGGTGTAAAGGTTCTCACCGGAATTGGCTGGTGCCGAATCAAGATTCGCATTTCTTTGAAGATGCACGGAATTACCAAGCCTAAGATATTCCTCGCTGCTTATCTGTTCTTTCGAGCGTAATTTCACGATAATACGTGTTTCCGCGTGCGAAAGCGATGCTTCAAATATTGAAATAATCAATTAATCAAGAGAAGAAGTACATACATTGAAATATTGTTTTCAAACAAATTTCATCATTTGTTCGTTCATTATTTTAACGACTTACCGACGCAAGCGTAAACTCCATCGTCAGACGTAGTTATGTCCATAATCTTTAGAGCTCCCTTTTTGTTGATTTTATATTTTCTCGTTCTACGTAATTCTTTACCATCCTTCGTCCATATAATTTGCGCTCTGTAAGTTAAAAATGGTGATATAAAAATGCTGGTCCGAATAAAAAATATCATACCTCGTTAATTCGTAATCTGTCGTCTTACTTATCGAATTTTTTAACTGGACATCGAATTTTGATAAAAGGCGTCCCTTGAAAAACCCTAGCTATACCGCCAATCTTTAAATCGACTTTCTCATTTAAGTCAGATTGATTGTACGACGAATTCTGACTAAGAATGATTGGCTGCACGTTCATGTCCATCTCATGACACGGCTTGGTGTTACATGGTTTTTCGGAGGATGGCTTTTGCGGCGGGCATTTATTTTCTTCCCTTCTCTGTTTGCGACCCAGTGCCATTATTTGTTCGCAGGTCACGTTACGTCTCTTTACCCCGCCTCCGCAACTTTTGGAACACTGCGAATATAATCGAGTTCAGACACGAGACCGATGTGGAGAAGGTTATGTGGTTAGTCTCTATTTATCTCTCTCTCTCTCTCTCTCTCTTATACACGCATACACATACACAAACATACATGCATACGTACACATAAACAAACACTCAAACAATTTAATTTTATTTTCGTCAGAGATTTAAAAATAAAACTAGAAATGATTTTTAATAAATGGAAAGGAACAAAATTGTTGTTAAATCATTTCATTAATATAACTATATTATATACCAACGAATATTCTATATAATTTGTTATTTACGTAAAATAATCATTTCAACTTTTTTTCTTCCTACACTTGAATTTAAAAATATTTTGTACAAATTCTGATCACGCTAAAATCGAATTATACCAGTGTCGCGTTATAAAAAAAATATACATACATATATATATATATATATATATATATATACATACACATACACACACATATATATATATATAGATGTATATATGGAGAAAGTACCTCTCCCCATTCTCCAGCGCTCCACTTGACTGGACAATCCAACACGTTACAGTATTGTCTGTCTGCTGGTGGTGGCTGCGGGCACATATGGTTTGGTACCGTCACGGTATTACCGATTCCTCGTGTCACCTCGTGTATGCATGTGACATCGCGAGTCTGAATGCCAATACCGCAGGGGCTCATGCAGGGTAAGAACTCGCTATATCTCCACCTGTGGTTTAACATAACGACGCATTGTTACGTTACAAGGGGTTTTACATTAAATAATCGTACCGAAAATTTATGTCTACGGTTAAACAATTATTGTTCATCGTAGTATTGTTTAACGTAGTATATATTAAAAATATATTGCGAAAAATTTTCGAAATATTTTTCGTAACACAAATGATAATCGTTTGGATTATTAAGTTTTTATGAAAAAAAAAAAAAAAAAAAAAAAATCGAAAACAAAAAAAAAAAAGAAAAGAAAGAAGAAAAGAAAACAAATTTTCCATTTTCTTTCTTCTTCTTCTTTTTTTTTTCTTTTTCCTAATTAAAATTCTTATCTCGGATAAATATGACGAATAAATAAATAAAATGTTTACCTAGGTGGACAGGGATGATCGTTGCAAGTTCTGATTCTTGCTTCTGGTTTAGTTTCGGTGCTGCAGAGAAGCGGGGTCACGGTTTTACCAGTATCGTCGCGTACGCAGTATATTATCAATTCTTGTACGCCTGGAATCGTTTGGAAAAGAAAGAAAAATAAAAAAAAAAGAAGAAGAAGAAGAAGAGGAAAAAAAACAGTAAGAACGAGAAGAAACATATCAAATAACTAATCTAACTCGTCAGCGTGTTTTCCCCTGCCAGGATTTAATATATGATCGTTATGTCTCAGATAAATCTACGTTTTCGTCCAATTGATTTCGGCTAATTGAATCGTCGGATAGTGTTCCTAACGGAGGATTGCTAATGGCACGATGCCGTTAAATCGACCGCTTCGATTAGCCAGTTTGGATGAGCATCTATCCGATTGGTAATCCTTAGTAATCCTATTCGATACGATAATCGATAGATTCCTTAAGATAATTCTATCCTTAAATATTCTTATTACTTCGAGATAATGATTATCATTAAATAAAAAAATATATATTTAAATCCGACCTGAACAATAATATAGTAATAGATTATATAAATTAGGAAAAATCAAAGGTGTAACCTTTTGAAACTCGTTAATTATTACTACTATTATTACTACTGATTTAACTTTATGCTAAAATCACTAATCTCATTATACACAAATGGATCGCGTCGTTCTATACTAGGATCTTAATAATATCCTAATGCCTTGAAACAACTGTGGAGAGATAAAACAAGGAACGTTGTAACTAAATAGACAAAGGAAGGAAAGGTGAGAACGAGTGAGAAGGATAGAAGGAGAAAGGAAGGAAGGAAGGAAGGAAGGAAGGAAGGAAGGAAGAAGAGAAACACAAGGGAAGATTGTAAAGCAGAAGTCTTCGATCGATATAACAACCCTTTACCTCCTAAACATGTAGCGCTACAAGGCGTATAACCAGCTTCCTTCCATGAGTAAGTGGTTTGGACGTTTCTTCCTGGTGCCACTTTGATACCACTTTCGTAACCACCGGCACTACCGGCTGCTAGACCAGTTCCAACACCTCCTGAACTACTCGACGATTTGTAGGAATCCGTCAAACTGGACTCGGCATATCCGCTATCCCCAACCGTGTCGATTCTATACGACAGACTATTCTCAATCAAACCGCAAGGCTCCATGACGCACTTCTCCGTCTCCTCTGGTTTTGGACCGGAACATTGCCTGTCTGGTAACTTGGCGATCGTACGGCTAAATTCGAGAAATATCTTGCAATGGACTTCCCTACGGCGTATTCCATCTCCGCAAGTAACGCTGCACGGTGACCATTCCTCCGCTATGAATCTGAGGAATTATCACACACATATATATATATATATATATATATATATATATATATATATATATATCATTCGATCATCGATCGATCCTATTATTTATATGGAATTTCCTTCGTAAGGAATGATCATAAGAGAGGAAAAAAATAGTTCAATAAAAAAAAAAAAAGAAAAAGAAAAATAAGAACGAACGAACGTACGAACAAACTAATTAATTAAATAATGAACTAATACGATGATTCACTATCGCAATGGCTTTTTGTATATTTCTCTCTTTTCTTTCTTTTCTTTCTGTTTTACATTTTTCTTCTGTGTGTGTGTGTTTTTTTTTCTTTTATTTCTTCATTTCTTTCCTTCTTTTCCTTTCTTATTTCACTTTCCCTTTTCTTTTCTTTTTTCTTTTTTTCTATTTTTAATATTAACGATAATATCGTCAAGGACGACGGGTTCTTTTTCCTCTTTTTTTATTTCTCTCTCTCTCTCTCTCTCTCTCTCTCTCTCTTTCGAAAGAAAAAAAGAAAAAAAAAACAGAATTCGATCAGAATCAAATCGATAGTAAGTAAGAATTCCCGTTAATTTACCGATCGAGTATTTTACCAGATTCTTTCCCCATTCGCCTTCGTCCCCGTTCCCACCCATCCCCTACTTTTTTTCTTTTTCTATCAGTCTCGAAAAAATCTTGTGAAATTTTCTTTTCTTCTATACAACTCGGTTGGTACTTTACATCATCGATTATTATGGCGGGAGCACAGTTTTTCTCATCGTTTTTCGAAGGTACACTTAAAACCACGCCCGCCATCCATTCGACAGGCACTCATCTATTCAGAGGGCTCGATCAGACCCTCCCCCCCCCTCGCCCATTGAAACTTACATCCGTGAATACCTTTCTCTTTTGCTCTTTCATACACACTCTCTCTCTCTCTCTCTCTCTCTCTTTTTTTTCTCTATCTTTCGTAAGCGCATCAATCAATAACCGCTATACTTGCTGACAGCTTTTGCAATTTGTCTTATGGATTAACAGAATAATTACTTCTTATATATGTGTGCGTGCGTGTATGTGCTTCTTTTCTTTTCTCTTCTTCTTCTTCTTCTTCTTTTCTTTTTTTTTTGTTTTCATTTTTTTCTCTTTTTTTACTTTTCTCCTTTTTACAGAATACGTCATAGAAAGGAGAGATTGTACCATATTCAAAGTTAATTTCCTCTCTTGTAGGTACAAAGAGGTTCATTTTTTTTCTTTTCTCTCTCTCTCTCTCTCTCTCTCTCTCTCTCTTGTATAGATATATATATTTCTCTCTTTTCTATTATTTATTTGTTCTTTTATTCGAAAAAGAAGATTTTAATTTTGATCATCAGAAAACTTTAATGAGACGCTAGTTGCATGAAGATTCTTAATGTAAGAAAAAAGAATGATCGTTTAGAAAGGAATTAGGCGGTACATGCAAAGCGCACATGTATCTATATAATATATAAATATGTATGTGTGTGCGTGTGTAAATATATATATATATATATAATATATATAATATATATTTATATACAAGGAATATCAGGAAACAATAGAGTTAACTAGAAAGATGATGGAAATTGGTGTGTGCGTTTAAACACAACAAAAAAGAAATAAATAAAAAAAGAAAGAAAGAGAGAGAGAGAGAGAGAGAGAGAGAGAGAGAATAAGGGATGGATCGAATAAGGACGTGAGATTATGCGAGAGATTAATGATCTTTCAACGCAATTAATTACTTCGATCGCTTTGTTAAAAGGGGTTTTGAAAAAAGCAAAAAAGCATTAACAGCACTTGAGTACGGCTGTGAATCGACAAAACGCCGTGCATTGGATCTACTACGGAAAGAAAAAAGACAATTAAAGGGGGTGGATGGGTGGTAGGGGGATAGAGATAGAAGAGACAGGCCAGAGTGGATTTCTACGCTAGTTTAGTACAAGAAATGCTTTGGGAACATCGAGGAGAGCTTAGATAAGAGAAAAAAAGAAAGAAAGACTGAGATAGAAATAGAAAGAGAGAGAGAGAGAGAGAGAGAGAGAGAGAGAGAGAGAGAGAAAGAGAGAGAATCAGATAAAGATAAAGATAGATTAAGGTGATAGATAGATAGAAAGAAAGAGAGATAGTTTATAGATAGACAGATGAAGAAAGTGTATTAAAAACATGATTACTTTTTAAAGAAATAAAAAGAATAAGAATAAAAAAAGATTAATATAGAGGAAAGAGAAAGAAGAAAAAGAAAATGAAAAAGAGATACAGAAGGAAAGAGAAAGAGAGAGAGAGAGAGAGAGAGAAAGATAAAGAGAAAATATTTGGATAAATAAATAATAATTAGAAATATATTAAGGAAATATGAAAGTTTGACAGAAAGAGACACAGTAATAGGATACCTCAGATACAACCAGCCACAGGCAAAGTAGATCGTATATCTGTCGGAACATACCAATTAACATAAAGAAATGAATGCTGTGTTTTAAATTGATTGATTGGTTGATTGGTTGGTTGGTTAATTGGTTAATTGATTGAGGGGTTGGGGGAGGGGGATGAGGAGGGTTTGTATTACTATAATAATACACGTATATTTGAATGAACAAATATACATGCGTATATCATAATTAAGCACGAATAAGCTCTAGGAGAACACATCGATACGCAATAAATAGATTTCGGTAGCTTGATCTACAGAAATACAATAGATAGATAGATAGATAGATAGATAGATAGATATAGGTATAGGTATAGGTATAGATATACATATAGATATAGAGAGATATATATGTATGTGCATGTATATATATATGTGTGTGTATGTGTGTGTGTGTGTGTTTATGCGTTTTGTTCTAATATATATTACTTACGTCGATTCCGATGGTATAGGTTGATCGATTAATTTTTCTGGCACCGGTGGTGGTGGATAAGGTTGCATCAATGGTTGCGTTAAATCCTCGCCATCTTTCATATTCATAGATCATAATTATTTGATATTTTAATTACGTGTATATTTATATATGTATAACACGTAAATAATTTTTATTGAAAATTATTAAAAATACGATTTCGATAATGATCAAGGAATTATGTTTAATTTATTTATCCAATGATTTATCATAAATGTTTATATTTTATATCGTACTTTCGTACTCGTAAATATTTCGACTTACACATGCTACACGCTACGTTAGCTTTACATTCCTGTTCGGCACGTGGTCGTTCCATGGGATCGCATCCGGTCGAGATCAGACCGTTTCCATCTCTACACTCGATGCTTCTCCTTCTTACACCGATACCGCAGGACGCTGAACACTGTTGAAGAAGTAAGATCTATTTTAAAATTGTGATCGATCCATCGTCGTCTTCGGATTTTATCCTTACGCGACAGGATGTAACAACAGTGATAAGTTGTTCTTATTTTTTTTCTTTTTTTTTTTTTTTTGTTTTGTTTTTTTTTCTTTTTTTCTTCGAATATTTGTCAACGATATCATTGTGATAATTTTGTATCAAAAAAAAAAAAAAAAAAAAAAAAAGAAAAAAAGAATAGAAAAAAAAAAATAAAAAATAAAAAAAAATTGTCAAACGTATGAACATATTGATACAATTCTCGATTACGTTATTACATTTTGTCGCGTATAATGTTTAATTTTTTTCATTAAAATTACGAATTTGGTGTAAAAAGACGAAGAAGAAGAAAAAAGAAGAAACAAAGAAGAAAAGAAAAAGAAAATTGTATAACAATCGTATTGATTGAATCGCACTCGAAATAAATGGAACTTAAAATGGCCTGTTCGATGATAACAAAGTTTATTATCACTAATTCAAATGCTTTTTCTTTGCACATCGTAGAATAGCTTAACGTTCAAATATAACGTGTAACGATTAACAAAAGAGGATATCCTGATATAATATTCGAGACATAAAATTGGACGTAACGTTATTTGAACTCGTCTCGTCTCGTATCGCATTTGTGAAGTTTATCAAGTATAATTATTAATTACTAGCTTTCTGAAACTTCCAAACTGACTGCCAGAGAATTCATTATTTATTATTTCAACTTTATCAGACGGAATAATAAATGTTCTATATTTATTAACGTTTATCTTACACATCGATTTAATCTAACAAAGAAATATATTAATAATTGTATTCAATATTTGATTTGAGATTAAACTTAAACGAAAAAAAAAAGAAAAAAAAAAAACAACAACAACAACAACAAAAAAAAACAAGAAGAAAAAACGATATTATCGCGTGAAACCAAAAAAAAAAAAAGAACAACAAACTCACGGAAAGTAATCCCTTTAAGAAACTCGTCGTATCCGTTAACTTTCGATCTGATGATTATAAGAGGAAAAACAAAAAAAAAAAAAAAACGAAGAGAAGGAAAAGAAGAAAAAGAACGAAAAATGTAGAAATTATTTCTCTTTTTCTTTTTTTTTTTTTTTTCACGAATTCCCATACGAAACGCACAATGCATTTCTAATTGCATTCTCTCCTTT
>NC_060955.1:1230000-1297500 GCF_910589235.1 Vespa crabro
AAAGAGTGGGCATTGAACGCGGCGCGTCTCAACGAGCACTAAAAGCTTGCCTAGGCGTCACGAGGTCGTTCGTCCTTCATCGATCTAATATTTGTCTATCTCTCTATCTGTCTATCTATCTATCTCTTTCTTTATTGTTCTCATCGTTAATCCTCGGAATATTCATTCATTCAAATGTTCTTTCGTTCAAAGGTTCACCTTTGAGCAACAAAAAAGAAAAAAAAAAAAAAGAAACAAAAAAAAGAAAAAAAGAAAACAAAGAAAATCGAGAAAGAAATATCGATATAATAACAGACGATTCTTCGAAAATTCTTAGAATCGTTCTTATTTCGATTAACATTTCTGAAAGTCGTACAACGTGTATATATACATATATAATACGGATAGGGAACGAAAAGAAACGAGATAAGGCGATAAAGACCGAGTAAACTATTATACGATAAGAGTATCCGTAGTTGGATGCCAACTACGAGAGTTAAATTCGTGAAGGCGCCTGGTAGTCGTCTGCTATGCGAAAAATCGTAATGTAGCCATTTCTCGAGGATTCTTTTCCAACATTTATTATATCTACGCATGTATATATTTATACGTACATAATATATATATATATATATATATATATATATATATATATATATATATATTATGTACGCACGTAAGTAGATATAGGACGTATGCGTAGTTATCTAAGTACATGAGTACATACGTAAGATACATAAATAGCTGGATATCAGCAGGTATAAGTTAAAGAAAAGAAATAGAAGAAAACAGTGATACGTGAAGGTGAACCGGAGCAATGCCATTTGTACGACGAAGAAGTGGAAAATAGGATAAAGAGAGAGAGATAGAGAGAGAGAGAACACGATAGAGATGAAAAAGAAAGATAAAAATGTAGATAAAATAAGAGGAAAAGTGAAAAGAGTGTATGATTCTAAATAAGTACGTACTATCTTGTATCGTAGTCGCGTAACATATCAACAGCCATTTTTTCGATGCTTTTCGTGGCGAGCCTCTCTTAATGGCCCGTGTGTTGGTCTCGATCAGCATTGTACCAACCGTTGCATTTTCCTCCATCGCATTTTATCCATCGTCTGGGGTATATCACAAGAAGTCGCGGAAAGGTAAGGAGAGGAAGTGGGGGACGGTAGCTCGTGTTCCAACGAGCAGTGGATTCGTTGTACAACGCGAGCCATTTTCCAAGAGAATGCATCTCTTTTTCTCTCTCTCTCTCTCTCTCTCTCTCTCTCTCTGTCTGTTCCTCTATTCCTCTCTGTCTCTTTCCAGAGAGTCGTGAGAGTGCTCTCGTCAACTATATACTTTCCCTATACCCCACCTACAGAACTCTTTTTCTCTGTCTCTGTCTCTGTGTTCTATCTTGGTACGGTTGAGTGTCTATTTTCAACTACCCTCTATCCAAAACCACGGAGAACAGCGTCCCGTTTTCGCAAAGACTTGGAAGGTAGTGAAACGTTCGGAGGCTGGAGGGAACGACTCAGGAAACATAAAGAGAAAGATGAAGAGAGATAGATAGATGGATAGATATAGATGGATAGAGATAGAGAGAGAGAAAGAGAGAGAGAAGGTCGTTTGACAAGTAAATTGTCCTGTTTGATGTCAATGGCTGATGCGACCCGAAACATCCTTCAAAGAGAATCCAGAGACGTTACTCTAAGCTCCTACGAAAACTATGAGGAGATAGATAGAGAGAGAGAGAGGAGAGAGAGATAGATAGAGAGATAAAGTTAGGCTGATATTCGACTCTACCTAGGATCTTAGACTCGTAGAAAAATAAATGTGCTCGAGTCGAATATTTATTATTTGAAAAGTTGAAAGTGTCTACAAACTGTCGACAGCACGCTAGATCCAAACTATATGTATTTACGTCGTATGTGTACGGCTTTCAAAAAGCTTCTTTTTCTCTACTTCATTTCTTCCTTTCTTTCTATCTTTCTTTCTTTCTTTTTTTCTTTCTTTTTCAAATACCGACGTCGCAAATCTCGTCAACTCTTTTTTTCTCTTTGAAACTTATCTTCCATCATGATTTCATCTTTTCTCCTCTTATAGTGCCAGCTGTTACTTGTTTCTATGGATATACTTCATGATCTGGATATGTTTCATGGTGATACGCGTTATGTTCTGTTCCTCTCTCTCTCTCTCTCTCTCTCTCTCTCTCTCTCTCTCTCTCTTTCTCTATCTGTTGACTATAGTAGAAACACATTGCGTTGGAACGCGTACAAGTCTATTCGTCGTCATTACGTCGGACATCACTCGTCACCGTCAACCAGAAAATCGGATATATCTGATCTACGATAGACTAGATCTAGGAGGTATCTAAGCGTGTTACGAGAGAAAGTACAGGAACACTTTCAAAATAGTTTCCATGTATCTTTGATGTTGGCATGTATTACATATATCATTCCTTAACAACGAAAGATTCTGTTAACTTCGTCGTATTATCGTATTTCATTTTAACGAAGGACACACTTTTTTGTAGAAAAAAAGAAAGAAAATAAATAAATAAATAAATAAATAAATAATAAAAAAAAAAAAAAAAGAAAAAAAAAAAGAAAAAAGATAGGAATCATCGAAATCATGAGACTAAGAATCTCGTTGAAATTTCATCGATGATACGCGTTATAAATCGATTTTCACGCTTGAGACAATTATCACCCTATAAATCGTAAGTTTAACGTGCTTTTATACTTCTTGTTTCTCGGATAGAGTACGTCAGTAAGTTATGTGAGTATGTGAGTATGTACGTACACGTACACGTATATGTAAATACATTATGATTCCTAGAACGGTCGATTAAATGGCCGACATTCGTGTTCGTAGTAAGATCGAGCTATACAAACCTCGCTCCATTGATCGGCCTCCCACATTGGACAAGAGATAATGTTACAGGTCTCCTGTACTCGTGGTTTGTGCGTGACACTGCATTTATGCTCTGGCAACTGTAACAATGTGATTTACGTTCTTTTGTCATTGTAAATCAAACGTCGAACATTATAAATTTTATTATTAAGAAAATTCTTATAACATATGTATTCGCGTTTTGCTCCGGTTTATTTAAAATAAATAAATTTATATAAATTATCGTTCATTTTACTTATATCTTTGTTATCGTATTATTTAATCGAGACGAGAGAGAGAGAGAGAGAGAGAGAGAAAGAGAGAGAGAGAGAGAGAGAAAAAAAGGAATTACAAAATAGATCCGTACAAATCGTTAGAAAACTTTTTCTATTCTGGCACAGTGGTGGTACACTTTAGCGAAACGAAAAAGTGAAAAGTACCTAAGTATACGAAAGTTATTTCTACGTCTTGCACTTATGCATCACCGAGGCGAACGAGATTCGCGGCTCTCTGCATCCGAGCCAGAAAGTCTCGGATGAGAAAATTTTTACGACGTAATGTCGGCTTACCACGAACTACATAGTCCTCTAAGCTTAAACGAACCGAACGAGGTTAAGGATATGTTCGACCAAATCGATCCACGAAGGACAATCTTATATACGTATCTGTCGTTTTCGTCGTAATCCAAAGATGAAAGGAAAAAAAGATAAAAGGCAACGAAAAAGAAAAAGAAAAAGAAAAAAAAAAAAAGAAAAAAAAAGAAAAGAAAAAAAATATATTGAAATTTAACCTCTGTCCCATGAATACGTCGGAATTTATTTTTCGTCGCGCGAACGCACGTTTTTGCGTATCGGCCGGCCGTAGAAAATGAAAAAAAAAAAAAAAAAAAAAAAAAAAAAGAAAACAAGAAAAAAATAGGAAAAAATTGTTCGACGATTTTTACCTTCGTAGTTTCGTTGCCATTTTCTTCGGTACAAAAGACAGCTCTGGTTCTCGATCCGCCACCGCAACTTGCGCTGCACTTGCTCCATTCTCCGCTTATCCATCTGAAAGTAAAGGAGAAAAGAAAAAAGTAAGGAAAAATAGAAGGAAAGGAGAGAAAGAGAAAGAGAGAAAAAGAAAGAAAAGAAAAGAAAAGAAAAAGATTTAAACATCGGAATACCATACTGGAAGAATATTCTTCCTTGTATCCTTTGATGTGCTATGGCACACTGCCACAATCACACTGTTACATAAGCATAGTACAAATGGTAATAGTAATAGTAATAGTAATAGTAGTAGTAGTAGTAGTAGTAGTAGTAGTAGTAGTAGTAGTGATAGTGTAGTACATTTGCAAGAGGTTCTTCGTAGAAATTGCTGGTTCATAAAATTCCAACATTCGCTCGAATAAAAAAACTGATTCACGAGGTCGCACACATTTATCGTGAGAGAAATTACGCTTTCGAATTTCGATGAGTTTTTACGCTTGTAATTCAACGTAGGTAGGTACGTACGATTCGAGTCGTTGAACGCGTTACAACACGAAGTCCCGAAGCCATTATCGTTCGACTATCGTAGAGTAGAAGAGGAGAAAGAGGAGGAAAAAGAGGAAGAGGAGGAGGAGGTGGAGGAGGAGGAGGAGGAACACGCGATGGGGCTGTTTCTCCAAGGTTGCGCAAGTAGTAAAAGCGATATTCGCTCGAACGAAAACTCATTTTAATTCGAAAAGTGGAAGATCAATTGGCTATGATAACGATTCATTCTTTTCATTATACCGTTTTAATTAAATTTTGTTTTTCGATTGAGTTTTTAAATAAACGGTATTCCTTCGTTACTATAGAAATATTTTGAATGTAATTTTTTTTTTTTTATTTTTAAATAAAAATTAAACAAGTATTCAGACTAACTAGGATTGCGTCCAAGATTGACCTTTTTTTTTATTATTCTTTTTTTTCTTTTTTTTCAATGGTCTAGTTAATCGATCCTTCTTTATATTTCCGTTAGAATTATAGAAATATTTTTACTATTATTATTATTATTATTATTATTATTATTACTTTTTTTTTTTTGGTTTTTTAATAGAAAGAAATGTGTTATTTAAAAAAGAAGAGAAAAAAAAAAACTAAGTCGACTATGAGTTCGACGTGATCGTTCATTTTAAATATTGAAACTTTGACGCAAAACCGGACTTCATATTCTTCTTATTTTTCGTCCTTCTCTATTTTTTTCTTTTGTCCCTTTTGTATTCTTTTCTTTCTCCTATTTCTCATTTCAGAAAAATCCTCTCTAAGAGAAGACGGAACACGTTCGCACCTACAAATCTCTGAAATATTCAAAACCGAGATGTGTGAAATGTTAAACGAAGCTGTCTCTTGCTTAACACCATCGTCGTCTATTCGAGGAAATAGTCGACGATACGAAATACGTCGTTGAATTTACACTTTTATGTTGAAAATGAATATGTATATATATATGTGTGTGTGTGTGTGTGTGAGAGAGAGAGAAAGAAAGAGAGAGAGAAAGAGATAGGAAGAGTAAGACGGACAGATGAAAAAATTAAATTAACAATTAAACTCTCTTTCTGTCTCTCTCTCTCTCTCTCTCTCTCTCTCTCTCTCTCTCTCTCTTTCTCTCTTGATAATATTCGATCGTACTTTCTGGCCAACATCAATTTCGTAAAAAGAAGAAGAAGAAAAAAAAAGAAATATTATACTCAATAACGATATCTTTTAAATAAGATAATGGATCGAATGAGAAGATAATTTATTAAGTGCCTAACTCGTTTATCGCGGGATCGTTAAAAGCGAACAAAGTTAAAAGGGTGGTATCGAGTGTTTCTCGAGTTGTCTGATATAATTGAATAAGGAACATCTATCTGAAGGGTTCGGAAACTTTTATGGATCGATATCCATTTTCAGTGACGCGATCATTTTACAAGAATAACTCGAAAATATAATTGCCATCGATAGTTCATTGATAAATAATTTCAAACTTGCTTGTTGGATGTTATTAAATATCGATTATTCTTTTCCGTGACTTTTATTGCCCAACTTGACTTTTCTTTTATTTTTCTTCTTTTTCCAATCGTAAAACAAATTGCAAAATTTAGAAATTTTTCTTCCATCGAAACTTTACGTCGAATAAATAGACGATTAAAATTAATATAAGGATTAAGAATATGCTGTTTACATATTTAATTCTGCTTTATATTTAATGATAATCAAATAGAACGATTATATATATATATATATATATATATATATATATATATATATATCTAAATATAAGCTTAGTTGTGCTATCTTTAATTTTTCAATGACTCACGTAAAATTTTACATCTATGACGAATATTTTCAAAATATTATGATCTCGAGATATACGATTAGTTCGAGAATAAGACGCAATGTCGTAGAGATTTGTATATAATAAAGAAACACTGTTATGTATCAAGGTCGAAACGATAGGACATTTCGTTAATACGTTTAGAAATTATTCAGTATTACGTGATCCATCGACGAGTGAACATTACAGTGACATATTAAACAAATGTATAAGTATGAAATATAAGTGGGGAAGAATGTTAAATGAGTTCGGGAAAAAAAAGGAAAAATAAATAAAATAAATAAATTCTCGAATTAAAAACAATCAACGACTGTTAGTAGCAAGGATATCTAAAGTGATAAAAAGATGTTGTGACGTAGTGTGTCTCTTCTGTATTTCCTTTTCTTATTAAAAAATATTAAAAATTATTCGGAAACGGTGCGATGATGATATTTCTACTAGAAAAAAAAGAAAAAAAAAAAAGAAAAAAAAAGAAAGGAACAAAAAGAAAAAATCTTTATATTTTCAAACTAAGAAGATAAGAGTTAAACGAACAAAGAAGAAAGGAAAAAGAGAAGGAAAAGAAAACAAAAAAAGTAAACTCCTTTTTCCCTTTGTATTTCATGAAGGAGTTTAACGAAGACAGAAATTGTATATATCTCCGTGTTTCGTGCAACGATACTCACTTTGTCGTGCAGGGATGCGTGTTGCATGGCACGAGAGTCTTCTCAGGTCTTTCATCGTTCTTGCAATGGCTGTCGTTGACAACACGATCGTCCGTTCCTACTGCTTTACAAACTGGCATTGCTATTTTAAAACCTAAGGAATAACGACAAAATACTTGATAAAGAGAAGCCCAAAAATTCTACGTTCATTCGAGTTAAAGAAAAGTAAGATGCACGATATAATTCATTTAAATCCAATCTGATTCATGTATAATAGATTTATTTATAAATCCGAGATCTTTAATAACGATCGATTATTTAATTTAAATTAATTTTAATAAGAATTTTTCTTCTGTTTCGAATAAGCGAAATCATCTTAGTTTTTCTTTTTTTCCTCTTTTTTTTATTTGTTTTTATTATATATATATATATATATATATATATATATATATATATATATATATATATATAATATAATCCTTTTATAAGGACTCAGTCTCATAATATTCTTCCAGATACGTTTTTCTCCGTTATTATCTAAGTTTATGAAAGGGAAAGGAGAATAATTTAAATATAATCAATCGACTAATGAACGATTCGATCTTTTTTTTTTTTAAATAAATAAAAAAAAAAAAAGAAAAAAAAAAGAAAAGAAAAAAAAGGAAAAATAAGCGAATCTAAGTGGAGAAGGTTTGATCGAGTAAAAGACATTTTTATTGAATTTTCAATCTTTTCTTAAAGGGACACAGAGTAAAAAAAAAAAGATTGCGTTGATATGACGGCAACGTCCGATATGAAATTTTTTTGTCAAAGAGAATCTCCCTTGGAATAGAGGGGATGAGTTGAGAGAGATGAGGTAGGGTGGGAGATTGGGGGTTGGGGAATCGACGGGTGGGAGTGGAGGTGGGGTGGGTGGGGTGACGGGCAGAGGGATGATCGTCTGGAAATAAGAAATTACTTACCTCCGCCGCAGGACTTGGAGCAAGCGGATATCGGTTCCAAGTTCCAAGAGTATTTCGATTGACAGCTCGATCCATTTCCGCCACAAACTCCGCACGCATCCGTGTTCTTGCTACTTCCGACTCGCAAATCGCAGCCCACTTTCTGTGAACACGACAACGTATTGACGTTTTATCGAGTCTTCACGAATAAGAAAAAGAAAAAGGAAGAATTGATCGCACATATATTCGATAAGAATCTTTGCGATAACTTTTTGTACATATTACGTTAATGCAATTTAAAAAAGAAAATTATATATATATATATATATATGTATATATTCCTTAATATTATTATTAATAAATGTTTCATAACGAAAAAAAAAAAATATATATATATATAGTATATATGTATATATATTTTTTATTTATTTATTTATCTTTAATTCGCACAAAAATTCTATCTAATAAATATTTCTCATTGTTAATTACGTCGTAATCGAAATGAAATCACCAATTATGGTGGCAATTATCGCAAAAGATTTAACGATTTCTATTCTCATCCCTAGCTCTTTTCTCGCATTATTTTTTCGCATTGTCATGATTAACATCCTCTCTCTCTCTCTCTCTCTCTCTCTCTTTTTTCTTTTTTTTTCCTGAAAACGAAAATTGATTCTTCGTATCTTTTATTTCTTTTATATCCTATTATCTATCGATTTATTCGATCAATTTTGTCGATTTAAAAGTAGGTATTATAAAATTAACGAAAGGAGGAAAACAAAAGTTAATTCCTTTTTGACCGAGATACTTATCGGTGAGGATCTTTCGACAAGAAGTCGAGAAAGATAGAAAGATAGGAAGGAAGGAAGGAAGGAAGGAAGGAAGATGAAAGGAGAAAAAGGTTGACGTCGATTCGTGACCTGGCTTGGACCGTAGACTGATTTGTCATTCAGCTTGCATAGAGGTTTCCTCGTACCTTGAGAAGAGTACATTATTCATTTCTTATCCGGTGTGTTTGAGAGAGAGAGAGAAAGAGAGAGAGAGAGAGAGAGAAGGGGGGAGGGATGGGAGTGGGAAGTGAAGCATATTATAAAAAAAGAGTACACGACGATAACAAGAAGAGTAGAGAAGAGATAGACAGAGTAAAAAAGATAGACGTGCGCTTAATGAGATCATACACGTAGACCGATTGATAGATTACCGAAGATCCAAGTAATTAGATATTTTAAGGAAAAAGATCCTTGATATTATAGTAGTATATATATATATATATACCTATCGTTGTTTTTTTTTTTTATTTTAGGAAATCGATTAGATACTATATACCGGTAGAAAAAGGAACGCTGTAAAATATAAAAATATTGAACGAAGAATAGAATGAATGATATATCCTCATGAATCACTCAATAGAATATTTATTTATAACGTTGGTAAAAAATTGTCATCTTCGATATATCCTCTATGATAGGTTCGTTCGATAATTACGAAAAATGTCATTGATATATCTGCGGATTAACGAAAGAAGGACAAAAAAGAAACAAAAGAAATGAAAAAAAAAGAAAACAAAAAAATAAAAAAAAGAAATAAAAGAAGAAAAAGAAAAATGGAAAATATCGGGACGTTCTTTTCTTCTTACACCGATTTTTATTTATTTACTTTTCTTTTTTATTTTTCTTTCTTTCTTTCTTTTTCTTTTTTTTCTTGTTTCATTCAATTTCTCTCTACGTATATTGTGTACGAAAATGAAATGCAATTGAGTCCTGTATGAAATTCCAAACGTTGTGTCCATTATGGAACGTATATATGTATTTATATATATATATATAAATATATATATATATATATATATATATATATATATATATCCTCGAGAGATCGAACTTCGCGGCTTCGAGTGGCTATTTGACGGAATTTGTGGGCGGAATAATAATTCGTTAAAGAAGAACCGCGAACGGAATGTTCTGTAAACGTGCGGGTATCCACGTGTGCGAGTATGTATGTATGTATGTATGTATGTATGTATGTATGTATATGTGTGTCTGCCTACATGTTTGAAAGTTATATCGATATTTAATTTCACAGGAGAATGAATTCATTTTTCCACATTTCTTCGTCAGTCGAATTTCTCTCTCTTTCTCTCTCTCTCTCTCTCTCTCGTCGATTCGTTTCGGGATAACCATGTTTCCAGCGTATCGTCTTATGCAAATGTTATTGTATCCAAGCTCTCTTGCATTTCGTACGTACGTAGGAGTTTTGCGTGTATAAGATATGCAATATTTAACCGTAAAGAATGAATATACATACATACATACATACAAACATACTTACATACATATATATATATATGTATGTATTCCATATATATGTTATATATAAACTATATTTACATTTATAATTAGATAAAGGAAAAAAATTTTATATACAAAGAGGAAGGGAGAAAAATGTTTGAGAAATATTTTCGTAGACATTATAAAATGTTATTAACAAAAAAGGAGATAGAAAGAAACTGATAGAGATAGAGATAGAGATAGAGAGAGAGAGAGAGAGAGAGAGAGAGAGAAAACGAGTAAATATCATATAAAAGCTTATAAATATAAATGTCGTGATTTAATTTTCTTATTTGATCGAAATATAGAATGTATTAGATTTAGTTTTCGACGTCCCAAAGGACGAAAATATATCCTAACGTTATTTCGAGATTAGATTTACATTAGCCGAGGTTATATACATATAAAACGCGGCCAGTGGAGTCCAGTAATTGAAAGATAGGGCCCCTGTCGTAGCAAGGTGGTTATTTCTCTAAGTAAACAAACCAAGAAGAAAATGGATGAAAGAGTCGGTCGAACGTGCGAAATGAAAGATCGTGGAATTTAATGGGAGCCATTCTCTCTCTCTCCTTCCATTATCACCCTATCATCCCCTTTTCTTTTCGATTATGTCACTCTTATAATCCTATTTGCGTATTTGTATATCCATTGGATCAATATTATTAAAAATCGAATGTAACAATCCTACAGATTTTATATTTTTCTTTTTCTTTCTTTCTTTCTTTCTTTCTTATTTTTTTTTTTTCTTCTTTTACTTCATACCCAACTTATTCGAGTTAAATTATTATAATTTATTATTAATTCGTACAGATTTAAATACAATGGAATTGCATTTGTTTGTCGTTCATTAATAAATCAATCGATTAATTAATAGATAGATATTTCATCTAACGAGAAATATTTTTAAATGGATAAAGTTATATTATAATATATGAATCTTCTTGCAATTTGCATTTCGTTACTTATTCTCGTAAAATAGAGAGAGAGAGAGAGAGAGAGAGAGAGAAAGAGAGAGAGAGAGAGAGAGAGAGAGAGAGAGAAAGAGAATGCGTTTATGATTATTAATCGTATTTATACGAAGAGCGCATTCGAAATACCTTATTAATGAGAGCTCGTATCGCCCGTTATGCATTCAACGAGGCAACCATTTTTGCTCCATTACGATACGCTCCTCTCTCCAACATCTCAGAAAATACCCCTTTCCATCTTCCTTTTCACCTTTTCTCTCCTTTCAACGTGATTCCTTCGATAATAGGATTTGTAGGCCACCAGAGAGAGAGAGAGAGAGAGAGAGAGAGTGAAGATTGGAAGAGAAAAGCTCTTCTCTCTCCCTCTCTCCATCTCTTTCTCCTCTCTCTCTCTCTCTCTCTCTCTCTCTCTCTCTCTCTCACACACACACAGACACATCTTCCTCTTTTCCACTTTCACTTCCTTCCTACGTTTTTCTGTATTTTTAGCGGAAACAATGGGATTTACGTGGGACGTTCAAGAATTTTATTACTCCTAGAATCTACCTATTTTATCGTTAAAATTCTCGCGATATTTCTTACGATGGTTTTATCTTTTCTCTCTGTCTCTCTCTCTCTCTTTTTTTTTGTTCTTCTTTTCTTGGGGGGTTTTTTTTTTTTTTTTTCCTTATTTCCATTGCATTTCAAAAGAACGAACGTATCTGGACACTCAAGCGTTTATACCTTTCGAGTTTAGGCATTGATACAAATTTTGCGCCGAAATAATATTTTCATTTATTTTTCCCCTTTCTTTTTTATTCTTTTTCTCAGCAAAGTTACTTTTATTTCTTTTCTCCCTCTCTCTCTCTCTCTTTCTCTCTCTCGTTCTCTATCTTTTTTTCTTCCAACTATTTTTATCTTTTTTATTTTATTCTTTTTTTCTTTTCAACAAATGGAATAACGGTTGGCAAGGATAAGAACTATCTTTTTTTTTCGGCTGAACGAACGCTCAGGAAGAAGCGAAAGATCGAGAAAGAGAGAGAGAAAGTGAGAGAGAGGGAGAGAGAGAGAGAGAGAGAGAGAGAGAAAGGACCGGCAAGAGGAGCGGGAAAGCAATTTCCAGTGAAACTCTGCGAGAAGACAAATTCTAACGAGTGAACGTAATACAAAAGCGGAAGTGAGCTGAGTCGTGCAAGCTACGGGGGTAGGTGGGTAGGTGGGTGGGGGTGGGGGAGGCCACATCGAGCGTGTTCGTCCGAAGCGGAAGAAAGGAGGCAAGGCCTTTAATAATGCAAAGCCAGTTTACGTTTACCGTAGCTAGCCTCGGCTACGCGCTTAATTACACTCGTAGACTCGTCCCGCTGATTAGATATTGTCCTTCCAACTTCATTCTCGCGGTTATGAAATTCCGTTAATTATTTTCTCGACGGTACGACGGCGAGTCGTGCGAATTCTCTATCTAGAGAATCGTAACGAGAGATAGAGATAGAAATAGAGAGAGAGAGAGAGAGAGAGAGAGAGAGAGAGAGAAAGAGAGAGAGAGATTGCCAAGAGTTTTCACTAAAAATCGATAGGAGTTCTACCACGATCCTTTTAAGATACTTCTTTTTCCTCCTTCCTTCCTTCCTTCCTTCCTTCCTTCCTATCTTTCTTTCTTTATTTCTTATTTTTTCATTTCTTCTCTCCTTCATTTCAACGCTTTTACCCTACGCTTTACCTTTTTATTTCCCTGCTTCCCCGATCCCATCCCCCCTCCTACCCCGTCCCTTATCACCGAGTATTTATTCTCATTTCGCGTCTTGTATCGAATTCTATACGGGAAACATTTCACAATTGTCTCCGTTCAACCATGAATTATATTTTATTATTTATACGTTATTCCCGTAAGAATTGTATTTCTTTTTCTTTTTTTTTTCTTTCTTCCTTTCTTTCTTCTTTTTTTTTTTCTTTTCTTTTCTTTTCTTTTCCCTTTCTTGTTTTTCCCGTTGGACCCTCGTTATTCAAGATAATCGTTCTTCCCGACCACACTCCCTCTCCCCCTCCCCCGCCCTTCTCTCCGCCCGTCCTGTCGCCGCCCCCTTATTCCGCCTCTTTCTCTTCCCCCTCTATCTCCTCTTATTATTATTCTCTCGCACAGCGTAAGAGTTCGTAGAAGAGCGATGACGGCGGTGGTCTCGTGAAAAATAGGGCGCAAACCTCGTTGCGCATACGTGATAAAACGTTAAGGACGTATGGTGGTGGGTCGAAGGGAGAGAGGGTAGGTAGGTAGGTAGGTAGGTAGGTAGGTAGGTAGGTAGGTAGGTAGGTGGATGGGTGGGTGGGTGGATGGATGGGCTGAGCGAGTGCTAATGAACACATTGCGGTGAACATAATTTTATGTCTCGATTATGAAGTAGTTCTCGTTATATAAAGCACTTTTTCATTTACATCTATTCGAAACGAATGTTTTCACATGTATCGTATTAGGCTAATATTGGGATAGAAAGAGTCTAATGGGAAATTTTCCAATACGATTATGATAAATATTTGAAAAAGAGTGTGTGATAGACAAGGAGAAAGATAAAGAAAAAAAAAAAAAATGCTCGTTAGCTGGGAAGTTGTTTTTTTAAATAAACGAGTGAAAAGCACGATTACGACGAATGATGTCTTGAAGCAATTTGAAAATCCGTTTGAAATAACATCGAGCATGGCAAGACTTATTTTACTTTTTTCCTTTTATATCGTATCCAATCTTACTCTTTCACCGTTTTAACTTTCATTCGACGTGATACTCGAAGAATTCTCTTTACAACGTATTCGACCGACACAAGTACCGTTGACTTAGTTGAACGCGATTTAATTCTTAATTATAACTTTAATAAGCGATTCCTCTTCGGTTTAATTCATTAAAAATTATATAGAAACTAGTATTATCTGTTATATTTTCTTTTATATTAATTCGACGCAATCGATATTCCGTGAATATTTATTGAATCATTTTGATAATATTATTTCGAATCACTTTTTTATATTATATTAGATTTAGTTTATTCGTCGCGCCTGAAAATGGGCAACATTTTATACCTATGGGTCGTAGTCGTTAGTTATGCGCGTAAAAGCGTAATCATCTATTTATAAACTTTTGTTTTTTAAAATCCCCTAACGGCAGGCAACCCGTTCGTACAGGCACGTAAAGAAAAGTAATATAATTTACGAGGGTTTGATAAATGTACGAAAGGATTGCCCTTCATCAGGCGCGTTACTTCGCATTTGCGTGATCGAAAAGTCAAAAAAGGTAAAACATTTTTCTTCGATACTTAATTAACAAACGGGGGAAAAACTTTTTCACGTGACGTTCGATAATCTTTTCTTTTTTTTTTTTTCGTCCCTTTTTTCTCTTCTTTCTTTCTGAAGTTTATCGTTGAATTGAAAAATATCAGACCACTTCGCGAGACAAAATTTAATTTGATCAACGTTGTTGATCGATCGATCGGATAAATTTTTTTTACTTTTTTTTTTTTCTTTTTTTTTTTTTTAATTCGCACGAACTAACATCATCAAATTTTCAAGAGCTTTCGTGATCGTTTCAAGGTTAATCGATACTAGAACTATACCATACATCGATAGGATCCAGAGAGATCCTGTTATAAGTGAAATGCAGTCGGTAAACTGTTAGAATTGAATCTGCGTAGGATGGATCGAAGCTTTGGCAAACCACGCATGAAACACCTGCTATTGATGTTTGCCTTTCGTCCTTTCTCGAAACTATGACAAACGTCCAAAAGGGAGTAGAATAAGGGTCTAAAGTACTCCATTTGATTCTACCATTTGATCGATCGATAGTACCTATATATGTATGTATGCAGATATATAATATTTATTACGTAGAACGATATAATTGTATATGAAATTTTACATTTATTCCTTTTTCCTTTTATTTTTTTACTTTCTTTTCTTTCCTTTTTTTTTCTTACTTTTATATTTTTTTTTTAGAATTTTCAACTTTAAATTCTTTGATTCCCGTTCTTCTTTTTTTTTTTTTTGTTGATATTCTTCGAAAGAAATCTTTGAAAAATCAAAATGAATGGAACTCTTCGTTGAATTTAGCGAAATATAAAAATACGACTAGAGCAAGTTTGAATCGTTAGAAAGATATGAAGAGAGAGAGAGAGAGAGAGAGAGAGATGAAACGATGTGAACAACTGGCCAGTCGCACGAAGCAGCTACGTGGATAATTCATACGGGTCTGTAGGTCGTTGATATCGTCACGTGAGTCTCTAAGTCTATGGAAGTCAATGAACGTGAAACTACGTGCAATTTTTATCCGCAAGCCACGTTGATTCTATCGGAACTTACATATTACTTTTAAGTCTGTTTCTCTACATAGGCTACTATATATCTGTTATATATCTGTAGGAAGTACCGCGAGGAGAAAAGAAAAGAGAGAGAGAGAGAGAGAGAGAGAGAGAGAGAGAGAAAAAGAAACAGGATAAAATAAATAAAAAGAAAGAAGAAAACAATATTAATTCAACTCGACGATTAATGTCTTGTCGTGGAAATGAAAAAGAGAAAAAAAGAAGAAAAAGAAAGAGAAGGAAGGAAGAATAAGATATGAATTTATAGACGTGAAATTAATTATTATACGAACAATGATAAAATTACCATGCATTCGCCGTTAATACAGACGTCACGGCCATCGAGATAACATCTCGTGCCATCCTCAACTTTGTCGGCTAACTGGACAACTATTGTCTCATCGGAATCAAATTGTAGAGCATCTTGGGCATCGCTAGTAAGTGTCATCTTCTCGTTTGACCCTAGTTCCTGTTGTTGTTGGTATTGGTGCTGATGTTGATGTTGCTGCTGTTGCTGCTGCTGCTGCTGTTTCTGCTGTTGCTGTTGCAATCGACCAACGTTATTCCCAAGCGATTGCTCCCCACGACAGATCAAAGAACAGGGCCGTGCTGGATCGTAATGCGGATACCATTTTAACAATTGTCCACTGTACGGTACATCATCGAATGCCGCGCATTGTTCCGCACGAAAATCACTTGGCTTTTCGCATGGCTGAAATCACAAAGAAATATATCGTCCGTCAATTTTTCTTTTTTTTCTTTTCTTTTTTTTTTTTTTTTCCATTTCTTTTCTTTTCTTTTCCCATCCCCTAATCCTCTCCATCCTGATAATATTGTTTTTTTTTTCTTTTTTTTTTCTTTTCTTTTTTTTTATCTTTCGATCGCAATTTAATTTCAAAACGAAATAAGATCCATATATATATGGAAGGGAGATATTAAAGATCGTCGAGCTATACGATTCTTTGAGAGAATCTAGAAGGAATCATTTATGGTTAATATAATATGATTTTGTTCGAGATATAACGATTGATGAACGTTTTCTTCTCGGTTAAATTGGATCGTCAAACTTTCACCTCCTCCCCCTTCTCCCTACTCCCCTACCCGCCATCGAAGCGTTTCTTTTCCACGCTCTTTAAATTTTCTATTACCAGAGTTATCTATCGTCTGGTGATTTCGAACCAAGTGGAATCGATCGTGACTACTGAGGAAAAGCAAGCACAGATATAGAGACAAAGATAAAGATAGAGAAAGAGAAAGAGAGAGAGAGTGAGAGTGAGAGAGAGAAAAGATTAAAAAAAAATTATCTCGAGGGAAAAAAAAGAGAGAGGATAAAAATATTATTTATCTCTGGTTTATTGGTTACTGGTTACTAATAATAATAATAATAATAATAATAATAATAATAATAATAATAATAAAAAGTGATGATAGTAATGAACGAAGGAATCCATTCTTGCGTATCTTTTTTATTTTTTATTTTGTCTTTTTTATTTCTTTTTTTTGTGAGTGAGTGAGTGAAAACTCCTTAAGGTCTATGAACCGAAGTGCGAAAAACTATTTTGAAAATTGCTGCCAGCGGACAAGGATCGAGCTTGGCTCGGCCATTGTTTCGGAAGAAAGAAAGTCGTTCGTTTCTTTTTTTTTCTTCTTTTGCAATAGAGAGAGAGAGAGAGAGAGAGAGAGAGAGAGAGAGAGAGAGAATAAAAGAAAAAGAGAGAGAAAGAGAGAGAGAGAGAGAGAGAGAGAGAGAGAGAGAGAGAGAGAGAGAGAGAAAGAACTTGCATACAGACGAACGAGGACCGAGTCAATCTCGTAGAAATGAGAAAGGTCTTGTCGACAGGTGGTGGTAGGTTTTTGAAAGGCTCGGATGGGGCCATTATGTAGATTTTAGAACACGTATTTCCGCGACTCGCTCGAATCGTTTCTTTATAGAGCTAGTACGGCAAACTTCGATGGTGATTGCTTGATGTAATCGTGTATGTTACTTTCCATGCCCGCATATCGGTCACTCGTATAACTCGAAAGCTATTTTGAATTCTACAGAGATTGATTTTTTATTAGATTTGTCTCAAGTCCAACGTTTTCCAAAAATAATATTATATTAATTTTATAAATAATATAATATTATAATTATATGAATAGGATGGTATCTATTTTTTTTCTGGTTTTTTTTTCTTTTTTTTTTTTTCTTTTTTCTTTAAGAAAAACAATCCCAGCATGTTCTATAATACAAGTAAAAATATATATATGTGTGTGTGTGTGTGTGCGTTTTTTTGTATGTACTTTATATGATGAGAAATGTTTTATAGAAATATCTGAACATTTTAATTATTTATAAATGAATGAAAAAAATGCCTTTTAATATACAGAATATAATTAAGATAATAACAGAGATGAACTACGATTATATATATATACATATATATATATATATATATATATGTATAAAATATGTTTAATAATTTTTATTCCTTTTTCCTTTGAATATTAAATATATTAAATTATTATATTAAAATTAATATAATACTTACAACGTTTTATATATATTTCATCAGAATATTCGTAAAGATACTCATGAAAATCATTCAAAGTTTGAAGGTTATTTAACGGTAAGGGAATTTTAACGAGGCTCTAACGTACCCTCATCAAGAGAAGAGAGGGAAAAGAGTGTTTACATTTCGAGAAAGTTTAACTACGTAGCTTAGGAAGAACATATTTGTCCAGTCACAATGGTCAAGTTATTATCAATGTCTTAATAATAAATACAAAGTCCGCAATATTACTCCTATAATTCACGTTCATGGTTTATTGTTATTTCGTTGACATTAGAAGATTTACTATTTATTCAACAAATACATTGCGATATTTATACAACGTTGAAATAATAAACGCTTTTGTATGTTTCTAAAATAATAGATGAGAAATTTTCTTCTCATCTATTCGTTCGGAACAAGTTTGTTGTACGATAATAAAGAGGCTTAGAGAAACAGAGAGAGAGAGAGAGAGAGAGAGAGAGAGAGAGAGAGAGAGAGAGAGAAAGAGAGAGAGAGAAAAAGAAAGAGAAGGGTTCATTAATTATCACGATAATGAAGGAAAATTTAGAAGAAAATCGGAATAGCTCGAGGCCACAGTTTCGATCGTTTCGAAGGTTTTTCCTAGACGAAACTTTGGAGAGGGTCGATTTTCTCTTCTTTTACGCGTACTGCAAAACTCTTACTCCCCAATGTAACTTTTCGAAAGTAAAACGTTCGTTATTAAAGTTGGCGCAAAACCACCATCCTTATATTCGTTCGGTCCTCTTAGGTGAACATCGTTTAGTACTTTCCTACTTTTACCTTACCAAAGAAATTAGAGTTTCGTTAAGATGGTAACAAAACGACGATTAGACCCGAAACAC
Organism: Vespa crabro; assembly: GCF_910589235.1. NCBI lineage: Eukaryota > Metazoa > Arthropoda > Insecta > Hymenoptera > Vespidae > Vespa > Vespa crabro. The sequence continues at coordinate 1,248,762 of NC_060955.1, forward strand.
GGTCCGCTATTCCTTATTCCATGTCTTTTTCTTCTTCTTCTTCTTTTTATTTCCCCATTTATTGAGAGTCAATTTGGCAGTTGCCAATTTTGTTCAATTCTTCCTTTTTTCTTTTTCTTCTTCTTTTCTTTCTTTTTTTTTCTTTTTTTTTTTTTTACATTTTTGTAATGGTTATAACGAAATTACGTTTTTTCTTTTGTTCCTTTCTTTTTTGTTTCTCGTCTGTTTTTCTTTTTTGTTTTTCCTTTTTTTTGTTTTCTCTCATTCGTTCGTTCGTTCAAACCAAATTTTCAAATATATTTACGCGAAAGGGTGTTCGTTTTATCTATTCTTTTATCTTTCTCTTTTTCCATTTTATTATTTTTTGTTTCTATTTATTTCCTTTTTTCTCTTCTCTTTCTTTCTTTCTTTTTTTTTTTTTTATCATTTTTTTCTTTTTTTCTTTTTTTCCTTTTTTTTTTTCCACCAACGAAACGAGTACGTTGACGAAAACTATTTCAATCTCTGGTACGAGCGTGCAGTGAAAATCGAGTCAATGTGAAAGTTACTACTCTTTCTATCTCTCTCTCTCTCTCTCTCTCTCTCTCTCTCTCTCTCTCTCTCTATCTATCTATCTCTCTCTTTCTCTTTTTAACGGGATGGAACGATACACGACGTTTAGTTATGCATATAAACGCGTAACCGGATGAATCTATGGAAAACGCCAACTATTTTCGACAAAGCCGAGCGTGCTAAGCACTTACGTCCATTCATCGAAATACCGTAATTCGAGTTTTAAACTCTACTCGATAAACGATTTACTCTCGTCCAACGTACCTCGGTTGAATAATTTTGGATCTGCATAAAATATACGCCTGCTAACGATGTACGAGTTATGTTCATATATCTGAATATACATACATACATACATGCATACATATATATATATATATATATATATATATATATATATATATATATACTTCATCCTGTCTCTATCATTTTAACAAGTCAACTTTCAAACACGTATATACCTAATACGAACTACGAATTTGAAATAATGGTCTCTGGACGGTTTGTCCATAATCGTTTAATCGAACCAATCGATATAATAATAATATTAATTATTAATTCGAACGGATATGAAAGAAAATTATAAAAAGGAAAAACAAATGGAAATTTTCCAATGAATTAACAATATTGATTTCGAGTCTATTCACGATTACGTTGCAAATAGAACGAACCCTCACGGCCGAAAATTGATGATGTTGAAGCGAACCGATGGAAAGATTCTATGAGTTATACAAAAGAAACGGAAAGTGTGTGGGTGCTTGTTCGTGTGTGTTTGTGTGAAAGACAGAGAGAGAGAGAGAGAGAGAGAGAGAGAGAGAGAGATAGGAAGGAAGAAAGTGCTTCCGGAATAGAAGACCAAAAGAAGCTTTCTCGTCCTTTTTACAGGCTCGTTTTCAACGCTGAAAGGTAGTCCTGATTCACTATGGCGATCCATCACCGTTCTCTCTCTCTCTCTCTCTCTCTCTCTCTCTCTATCTCTTTCTTTTTTTTTTTCACAACATGCAAAATCCTACTTACGAGACACCTGTTACATATACCGTAGCGTCTTAAGTCGACAAGAAAACTTAATTATTCCAGTACGTCAAAGGAAAAATTTCCATTACTTGGTCTTTGGACCGGAAATTTTTTATGTCTACGATTTTTCTAGCACGATTATTCGAATTAAAAATTATTTTAAACGTTAAACGCGAACGTAAAAAGAAAGATGAAAAGAATGAGTGGGAAAAAAAGATAATTTTCATTTCTTATAATAAATTTTTCATGCCGGCAAAACGACAGTTAAATATATAGATAGATAGATAGATAGATAGAGAGAGAGAGAGAGAGAGAGAGAGAGAGAGAGAGAAGATAACTTAATTAGGTCAAGTTTAAATTTAAGAAGGTACAGTTTCGTAGATAAAGTTTCATAAAGTGCAGTTACTCCCGTTTGCTATCATTAGGTATTTTCAGAACAAGCCAGAGATTTCTCGTGCTTAAGAATACGGAAGTAGTAGTGTAACTCTTTCGGGGAGGCCTTTGAATCTTTAATCGTTTGAAATTATTCATCAGAACAAGTTTTTCAAGTAGGTGTGATCTATCGTATAGATAAATAGGATAAATTCTTACACATAAATGTACGCACACACACATACTTATTGTATATATGTAAATATGTGTACATATATATGTGTATGTGTTTGTACATTTTATGGATAACTTCACTTGTGGATTAAAATGGTCATGTAAGTTGATAGCTTTGAAGAAAGAAAAGAGACAGATAAAGATAGAGATAGAGATAGAAGAAATGAGAAGAAAAGAGTGAAGATAATATCATAGAGTTTATATTGTAACAGTGAAGGAAGAAACTATGCGAAACGCCGAAACCTGTTAGGAACCCGCACAGAAGCCGCAATGCAGAGTTTAGCCGCTCCTTAACGAGGAATCTCAACTACTCATTAGACGAAAGCGTTTCCGGATAGGAGCAAGTGGTGTGTTAGCTTGGGGATATCTGGCGGGCATTTAGTAGACGTTTCAGCCGATTAAGGGTTGGACTCGGACGACCTAAAACAATGGATGATACTCTCTCAACGACACCACCATAACTCCCTGTATTCTACCTTCCGACTTTCCAATGTTTCTCTCTACATCTCACAAATCTAATCCTTCATCGTGTTTATTAATAGTATATTTCATAGATACGAGTTTATTCATATCGAATTGAAATCATACGTTATTACAATGGTATTATTGATATAAATTGAAAGAAGAAAATTTATATGTATACATATATATATATATATATATATATGTTTGTGTGTGTGTGTGTATTTTGTAAACAAATAGACGAGCTTGTAATCAGTAATAATTCGAGGGATTTAAAACTCGTCCATTCGTGTTAGAAAATAAACGACAATGATAATGGAGAATCGACATGACGTATAAGAGATCGAATAAAATAGACAAGGTCGTACGAAATGATATATCATCGGACACGTCGTCGAGTTTGTTCATTTTAGTCCGTTAGTAGTTATGTATGTATGAATGTACGTGTGTAGATAGATACGTAACTATCTATCTATCTATCTATCTATATATATATATATATATATATATATATATATATATATATATATATATCTGATGTATGTGAAAAGAAGGCTGTTTACTGAAATAGCACGTGAATAGGTTGGCTTCTTCGTGTAGTTTCGTACCATGAAATAAAGGGAAAGAATACGTGTAACCCACGAATACACAGGTACATCTCGCGTTGAGAGGAAATCGGACCACGTCTTGGACGACCGAGAAGAAACGCATGGAAGAACGAGAGAGAGAGAGAGAGAGAGAGAGAGAGAGAGAGAGAGAGAAAGAGAAGACCATTTTCTTCGTTCGTAGAGCAAGTGACGTCTAGCCGTCTTTCGGTATAAAGGAAAACACATTCGTGGTGTTCTCTTTTTCAGCATCGCGTCGAGGGCTACGATAACACGATCCTTTCGCGAAGCATTCAGAAAGGAGACCGAGAAGCTAGCCTTTTGCAGAAGTAAAAGAAAAAGAAGAAGATGGAAGGGGAGGAAGAGGTAGAGATGGAAGGCAGAAGGTGAAGGAGGAACTAGTACTACATCATTGATAGAAAGAGTATGGAATGCTTGTAAAAATATCGTTTCTCGTGTTTGGACGGTAAGAGCCTTCGTGGATGACTCCATTTTGTTCAGCTTCGACGATCACTCGGTAAACGCTATCAAATGGTTCCTATACTCTTTACGTATGTTCTTTCAATTTAATTTCACATGCTTTTCTTCTAAGGTAACTATTGAGACAACAAATGTTTTTTCCATTTTCCTTTTCTTTTTTTTTTCTTTCCTCTTCTTCTTCTTCTTCTTCTTCTTCTTCTTCTCCCATTTTTTTTTGTTTCTTTCTTTCTCTCCTTCTCTTCTATTCTCTTCTCTTTCTTTAACCTCTTCCCCAAATAACTGAAATAGTTTTGAAAAGAAATATTTTTCGAATCTTTTTCCCCTTTCTTTTCTTTTCTTTTCTTTTCTCCTCTCTCTCTCTCTCTCTCTCTCTCTCTCTCTCTCTCCCATTCTCTCTCACTTTCTATGGTGAGAATGTTCTTTCTGGGAAAATATAATATAAAATATTATCGAAGCGTTAGTGGAATTGAGATTCAATCGAAGCGTATAAATGAAGAAGAGAAGAATGAAAGAAGCACGTAGTGTCTCGATTATCCGTATTTACGAAAAATTCCGTGCACGTTAACGTTCGATAACTTTCGTAACGGATTACGCGAGCGCAAAAGTTTCTTTCGAAGAACTAAATCGTTGTACCAATGTATTAACTAAAATAAAACTTAGGAATCGTCGATACAGTCAAATGAATTCTTCTCTTAATATATTCCTCAAGAAATTTGATTTTTTTTTCTTTTTTTTGTTTTTTTTTTTCTTTTTTTTTGTGAATTTCGATATTATCTATCAGAGAATAATTCAAATATTATTCTATTTCATTTAATTTTTAATCATTTTAGAATAATAATATTCTTTCGTTATCGTACATTTTTTTTTCTTTTTATAATTCAATATAATTTTAAATGTCGTTCGAAAAGTTTGGAAAAAATTATGAGGAAGAAAGTATGTGTGTGTCTGTGTGTGTAGATATATGTACAAATAAATATATAAATGTATTAAGATCGGTCAATGAGTAATGGAGGAATTTTTAATACAATCAATGACGATCAAAAAGTTTCTAGGAGATTTTCAAAATCAAAATTATTGCTTCTGGAGATTTGTTTGAGCCTAACTTTGTGAAAAAGTTCTTGGTAGTTTATCGTTCTGGGGAAAAAAAGAAAAAAAAAAAAGAGAAAAAACTATTGATCTCAAAAGTATGAGGAAGAAGGAAGACGGAGGAAGTAATCGATTGATTTTCTTCAAAAATTAATTGAAAATATATTTGGATCATTAAGTTATTAGAAATTTTTGTTAGAATTTAAAGGAAACATTTTATTTAATTATCAATGATATCGACTATGAGACTAATTCTTTTTCTCTTTTTTCCAGTTTTCCTTTTTTCCTATTTTAAAGTATGGCGATATGCAAGGGGAACGTTTGATTTCTTTTGATTTCCACTTTGAGCTTATTTTGCTCTTTCTTTCGAATAGTTCCAAGACTCGTCAAAGATAAATTGCTATCTAGGCCAAGCGCTCTAGACCCATTCATGATCTCAGCAGGCTACTTTTTTTTTTTCTTTTCTGCTTTTTCTTTTTTTTTTTTTCTTTTCGACGCGTTTGACATAACTCTGATGTTTTGGAATATGCGCCTAGTTAACATAAAAACGATCTCATCATTGTATAACTATATATATATATGTATATATCTGTATACATAATTTTTACGCACGTACAACCAAAGGGAGAGACAGAGAGAGAGAGAGAGAGAGAGAGAGAGAGAGAGAGAGAGACACATAAGTACATAGCTGTTTACTTGTAAAAAGAAAAAGAAGGTTCTTAACCACAAGAGAGCATTGAATGAAATAAAAAAAAGTTCTTTAACATAAAATTCTTTAATATAAAATTCTTTCGAAAAAATGATGGCAGAATCATGAATAAGAATGATATACAAATTAGGTTAATTATTCATTTCAGGTAGAGCATGATATTCCGATTGATCGATCTAATTCGATATCGTTTGAATATCGGGACCTTTGACGTTTCAACCGTTACGTCATTTCTGCGCTTGCATAATACACGAGAGTGATAGAGACAGAGAGAGAGAGAGAGAGAGAGAGAGAGAGAGAGAGAGAGAGAGAGAGAGAGAGAGAGAGAAAGAGAGAGAGAGAGAGTGTGTGTGTGTGTGTGTGTGTGTAGGTGTCCCTTTAACGTTGTCTTACACGAACGAGAGAACCACGATGCTTTTCGTTGACTCTATACATATGTACATACATCTCATAGAGCGAGCCTGTTTGCAAGATAATCGCCCTTGGTATATACGTTGATTGCCAAACAAAATTTGTACAGGAGAGATATTGTCAACTATTAATACGTTAGATAATATCTCGAACGAAATGAAATTATCGTAGATTTTTTTTTTGAATTTAGATTTTATAAGAAAGAGAAAAAAAAAAGAAAGAAAGAAAAGAAAAAAAAAAAAAGAGAAAATTATTAACATTTTGAAATATCAGTTCATATATAATATCGATTATTTTAGTACGATCATTTATATGTAACGTGAAAAACAATAACATTCGTTGTTTTCTTTTAATGCATATATATATATATATATATACATATCTTTTTGTTAATTAAATTATTACATCGTATTGCTCATTATAATACTTCATACGTAATATCGAGATCATGAATAAACTAAGTTTAATTAGCCAATGAACGTTGATATATCAAATGTAACGAAGGTTCAAGGTATACCTAAATATTATACATATAACGAGTTTAATGCAACGTATGTATTAAGAGATAGAGATAGAGATGGATAGATAGAGAGATAGATACAGAGAGAGAGAGAGAGAGAGAGAGAGAGAGAGAGAGAGAAAGAGATGAAAACACGCCGCAAACCTACACAGCCTGGGGAAATCGTTCGGTCTAGATTTACATTGCTGATGATTGTTTACCGAACAACATTTACCCGTGTTCTCTTGGTGATAATCGATGAAAATCGAATGATCCTTCGGCTTTCACCGAATGTTTAGGTTAAATGGGAGAATCACTATCATCTGCCCCTCCCTCCCTCTCCTCCATTCCCTTCTACGATTTACCATAATGCTTACAGAGAAAGCGACGTATTTATTCGCGTATAAACAATAGATTTATTATCGATCATTAGGTTTGACTCAAATGAAATCGTTTCGAGAATCGAATCGATCATTTTTGTACGATTTGTACCGAGTTACTATTTTCTCTCTCTCTCTCTCTCTTTTTCTTTGGTTTTTTTGTCTTTCTCTTTTTTCTGCCTGGCTTTTTTCTTTCGTTGGCTTTTTCTTGATTTTCTTTTTCGTTTTCTTTTTACTTCTTTTTCTTCTTCTTCTTCATCTTTTACTTTTCGTTTAAATGAGTCATCGTTCTATTCGTCGATCTGCCATAAATAAATGCCGAGAGTATAAGATATTTTTCTAATACGACGAAAATTTGCATTTCATAAGAAGATATCTTTTCGACGATCGTTATACGGCGCTATTAATCTACCTTTCAAGATGTTTACTGCCATAAGACACGTGATGCCGTTACGTGACCGAATATTATTCATTGGACTTTTCATGAAATTTAGATACATTAAGAATTCAATTCTTTCATATTGAGAATATGAATACATGGATTGACAGATCGAAACGTTTGTTTTATCGTTCGTCGCTTTGATTCAATATCGATTGGTATATTATATTTTTATTCGCCTTATTTCTTTCTTTCTTTCTTATTTTTTCCTCGTTTCTTTTATCTTTTTCCCTCCATTAAGAATTGCCGTCAGAATTTCAAAGGAAAATTAATTTTTTTTCTCTCCTGTTTCTTTTTTTTCTTTTTTCTTTTTGCTTTTTTTCCCCATCACGAAAATTATACTCAACGATTAAAGAAGAAGAATCGTCTTCTTTGATTTACGTTCGTTTATATTTTGAACCATTTAAACCAATTGAATATTCGTGAAATTTAATCGATGACGATAATGTTCAAACGTACGACCTTGAAATCTAATCGAAGTACATACGTCCGCAAATCTTTTCCGTGACCGAGTGAACGGATTTGCGATTACGCGACATGCGATCGGTCGGTCGAAAAACGTTAAACCGTGCTAAAACCAAAAGATATATAAAGAGCTTTTTGACGTTAAAGTGTTCTTTAAGAAAATCTAATAACGAAATAAAATGTAATATATGAGAAAGTAAAAAAGAAGAAAAAAAAAAAAGAAAAGAGAGAAAAATACTTTCGATAAAACATTCGTCGCGTATACGTAAAAAAAAAAAAAAAAAAAAAATGAAAATGTAATGAAAAATTGAAATGAAAAAGTAATTATTGAGGATTTAATGTTGTACATGATAAAATATAAGAAAGAAAAAAGGAGAAAAAGAAAAAAAAGGAGGGAAAAAAAAAGAAGAGAGAAAAGAAAACGAATGATATTTGTTTTTCATATATACAAAATTATTATTTTTACTATTATTATTTTTATATAATATAAATTTCATTCGTTATTTCTTTTTTCTTCCTTTTTTTCCCTCTCTATATGCAACGTAAAAATCTCGATAATTAATTTTTCATTACAATTAATTTTTCTTTTTTAATATTTATATATATATATATATATATATATATGTGTGTGTGTGTGTGTGTATGTATAAATTTCTTTTTATTTCTAGAAATTATATATTTTTTCAATTTGTAACCTACTATAATATTATATTGGTAATAGTTGGTAATACGGAATACATCTATTATCGATCTATACTCGTAAGTATATACGGTGGTTATGCGAACTCGAGGATAACGGATTTGGCAAGGGTTCATATCGTCGTAGCATCGCTGCACCGAATGCTGCGACCCGAATATCCGCAGCAGCAACCTGGCATTAGATTTTTATTGCACCTAGCCTTGCACCGAATTGAGTTCTACTAGTTTATTGTTCTTCTAACCACCGAACGTTATCGATGAATACAACAAACATATATACACGCGCACACACGCGTACACACATAAATGCAGACATTTTGTTATTCGATAAAAATCCAATATTTTTCTTCATCTTTTTTTTCTTTTTCTTTTTTTTTTTTTTTTTTTTTTTTTTCTTTTTTAACACCTTTCCCGAATACACACGAAAATATTGTCAGCGACATCGATGGAGTCGATCAATCGAACACACATTGTCCTTCATATCCTCGAATACTTTTACTAGTCTATACGAAGCGCTTGTCGTAGCTTGTACTCCTTTTGAAAAGAAAAGAAAAAAAAAAAAAAAAAACAAAAAAAAAAAAAAGAAAGAAAAGAAAGAAATAAAATAAAAAATAAAAAGAAAAAACTCTGTTAGACTTATCGCGGTATAAAAATGCTATTCGAGGCTACTATAACTGTTGTTGAAACGATTGTACTACCACTTCTTACGTATCTCTTTATACATACGTACGTACGTAAGTACGTATGTATGCATGGATGCATGTATGCATGCATGCATATGTATTACGTACATATATGTATATATACATGTGTAATATTATCATGGCTATTCACGCTCGAGAGATCCATTTAAGAACTTAACTCGACGTACCATCGCTTTTGGTATATAAGAACGAGATACGAATTATTAGCCAGAGTTTCTCCATTTTCTCATGTCATTTTCTTTTTCATTATTTTCTTTTTCTTTTCTATAATCCATTTCATAGATCAAGGATAAAAGAAGACTTTCATTGTTACATTTTTTTTTTCTCCGTTCTCATATTTTTGTTTTGTTTTTAGGATTCATCGTTGTCACAATTAAAAAAAAAAAAGTATTTATATATTTTAATTTAAGAAAGAAAAAGAGAGAGAGAGAGAGAGAGAGAGAGAGAGAAAAGAAAATAAATAAATAAATAAAAAAATACATACAGTTTACGTACGATTACAAAAATATACGTATTTATCGAAAATATAAAAATTTTTATGATTGTGCGATAACGTTAATTAGTGTGCACGATTTAAATATATTTGCGAACATTGTCGAAGTTTAAGGATCGTCTCACGAGCTAAGAAAGCGTATATACGTATTCCTATAACTTTGAAATTTTAATCCCACGTGTACCCTTTAAGAAGCTTAGAACAATTTAAAGGTAAGCCTTGTCGGCTTTAAATTATCCGAACTTACCGAGCATTTTCACACAGGGTTTCTCTCGTGTCTTTATTAGTAACAGTGAAATATGTTGAATAATGCGATAACGTTTGTAAACGAGAGGAAATAAAAAAGACGTGCGTATCGAATCGCGTTATATTTACACTTCCAAAACGAAATTATAATCAATCACATTTACGTTCTTCGATTGAAACGTGAAATCTTTTGTTTCATTTAAAATTTAATCATCGTTTAGTTAGTTAGTGCGCGCGCGCGCTCTTCGAACGAACAAACGATTTCTTAATGAGCATAAATGATTAAACGAATCGTATTGGGATGAAAGGAAAAAAAAAAAAAAAAAAGAACAAAAAGATAGAAAAGATCGTAATATTCGCGAACTCGTTACTTTTGCGATTTATTCGAAACCATATTACATTTACAATGACGTAAGAAAACAGAAAAGAGGAAAAGAAAAAAAAAAAGGGAGGGGGCGGAGGAAAAGAAGAATAAAGAAAAGGAAAAAAAGGACAAAAAGAAAGGCAAGCAAATATTTTAGATTCGCAAATATCGTCGCGATCGAGAGCGTCTTGCAAAATTCTAGCAAATATGAGTGGTTCTATTTTTCTTTTCTTTTTTTTTCGGAGACGTGAGAGAGAGAGAGAGAGAGAGAGAGAGAGAGAGAGAGAGACATAGAAAGATGACAAAGAAAAGCGACGTGCCCGAAAACGTCCTTTTGTCGTCGTAAAACGTTCTAGAGAGGCTTTATATCGGCCGGAAGGCGGCAGGCGGCATTGGTGGTGGAGGATGAAGTTGAAGGAAGAGAAGGAGGAGGAGGAGGAGGAGGAAGAGGAGGATGAAGAGGAGAACGTGTATGCCTTACGAGTGAGAACTATGAGAATCCGAAGCGAAACGCGTCCCTGCAAAGCTTTATCGCGGCTACCACGGCGAAATTTTCGTAGCAGCTCGCAAATGAATTTCCTCTGTTTTCTCTGAGAGCAAAATGGAAGGGAACAGCCGGTCGCCGCACTCGTGAAATACACACTGAACCATTACCAGTGTTAACAGAGTGCACTGAAAATCTACAAGATAGAAAGAGATAGAAAGAAAAGAGAAAGAGGAAGAGACAGAGAGAGAGAGAGAGAGAAAGAAAGAGAGAAGACAAAGTGAAGCGAGAGACAAAGAAGAGGTGAAAGGACAAGAATAGAAAAAGAGAGAGAGAGAGAGAGAGAGAGAGAGAGAGAGAGAGATGAATCTGGATTCACTGCACGTCTCCCCGTTTCGTTATGCTAATGGCGTTGTGTTCCCTTTTCTTGCCGCTCATTTCATTTCCCGTGATTCTTCCCTTTCCCTCTAGCTACTATATATATATATATATATATATATATATATATATATATATATATATTTCTCTTTTTCTGTATTCTCTCTTCTCTTTGCTAACTCTCACGTTCCGATTCTCTTACTACCCTCAAGTTGAAAGGATCTCGCGTGGAATCTGCGATACTGGATTTACTGACTATCTCAACGACGAACTGCCAACAGAACCCGAAATCGAAATGGTTCGTTGCACTGTTCCCTTATTGCTCTGATAATAATATCGATACTTTTGGGAATCCTAAGATAGATAAGAGGGAATCGATACGACGAATATTTACATTGAAAGAACGTGTGTATATATATATATATATATATATATATATATATATATTTTTCTCTTTCTTCTTTTCGGAATTTTATCCATATTTTTTATGAAAGCTAAGGTATATTCAGTTTTATATATATATATATATATATACACGCACGAGTGTAGAACTTTTTACGAAAGATTCTTATGTGTGGATAAACGAGTGAAATACTATTAGAGAAAATTTGTTAGGCGAATCACGGAGGAAACGGTTCGTTCGTTCATTCGTTCATTCATTCGTTCGTTCATTCGTTCGTTCATTCGTTCGTATCCACGTACAAATATATATATACATATATATATACATATATATATATATATATATATATATATATATATATATATATACGTACATATATGTAGAAGAAAAGAAAAAAATTGTGAACGAAGTCGAGTCTCGTTATAAGAAAATGAGAGCAAACGAGATGGTTTCTCTTATGAACGAAAAGTTCCGAGATTTTTTTTCTCACTCTCTCTCTCTCTCTCTCTCTCTCTCTCTCTGCCTCTCTGTCTCTCTTTCTTTCTTTCGTTCTTTCCTTCTTGTTTTTTGTTCCTTCCTTTTTCCGTTTTCTCTTTTTTCTTTGCTCGAAGAAGAAAAAAAAAAAAAGGATAAAATCATTCGTCCTCACACTTTACTACTACTTTTATTAAAAAATAATTTTTTAGAAACAAACGAATAGAAGGGAAAAAGGGGGAATAGAAGAAAGAGATGAAGGAAGGAAAGAGAGAAAAGAAGAAAAAAAAAAAGATAGAAGTAAAACAAGCGCGTGGGAGGGGGAGAAAGAGAAAAGGAAAAAAAAAATGAACAAAATGTTTGCGAGAAATGTCCGTATAAAAGCACTTTCCCGTCTTCGTCCTCTTCCTTCTCCTCCTCCTCCTCCTCCTCCTCCTCCTCCTCCTTCATTGCTTAACATTCTGGTACTACATATTCTGGGTACAAGAGGAAAAGAAAAAGGAAAGACAAAAAAGAAAAAAAGAAAAAAAGAAAAAAAAAGAAAGAAAAAAAGAAGAAAAAAGGAACGGACCAAATGAATTTTCTGTCTCCAAGTACTTGCGCGTTAACGAACTTTTTTTTTCCTTCCTCTCCCTCCCAACCTACCACCTATCCTCCCTTACTATGCTACAAATCGGAGGGTGGAGAAAAGAAGAAAAAACGAGAAAAAGAAAAACAGAAAAAAAAAGAATGAAAAAACGAGAAACGGAAAAAAAAAGAAAAAGAGAGAGGGGGGGGGTGGGTAAAAAAAAAACTAAATTGCATGAAACGAATAGCCGGGAATTGGTTTGCGAGAGGCGTGTCGCAACTTCACGATTATTCTTCGTTTATAACGAGCTGACAATTTACAATCCCTTTGTCCGCGAATACGTGAGTGGAGAACATGGGCAAAGCTGTGACATATGTAGAAAAAAGAAAGAGAGAGAGAGAGAGAGAGAGAGAGAGAGAGAAAGAGAAAGAGAGAGGGTGTAAGCAAGAGTGAGAAGCAAGGACAAAGATAGTGAAGAGAGGATTGAAGAAGAACGAGGACATCCGCTATGCCATGGACGTAAATTCCTTCCGGTTGGATTTTAACATTAAATTTATCGTCTCATGGTTAAATTATTGTCCTTCGTAAAGAGTTCTCTTCTCCGAATTATGCATATATGTGTGTATGCATGTACATCTAGGTATTTTATGTAAATATCTGCTTGATACCAGGTAGTACGATTAATACACTTGTCAGAAATTTCATTCAGTTTCCATGAAATATGAAATAACTGAGAGAGAGAGAGAGAGAGAGAGAGAGAGAGTGACGTTCATCATAAATTTGTTCATCTTTATATATTCCATTTTTATTCTTGTTAAACGATTGTTTCTTTTTTTTTTTCTTTCCTTTTTTTTTTTTGGAATAAAAATTTAATATTATTCGATATTTCTCTTTTTTTACTTTTTTCTTTGCATTTCTCCTATTAATTTACTACAAATATATGTAGAATATATAAATATATATATATATATATATATATATATATATATATATGTATATACATATATGGTCTTGAAATCGATAAACCGATACACGTGTCTTCGAGCTTCTGTAAATCAAGAAAGCGTTAAGAAGTTTTGAGATTTTTCTTTTTTACTCGATTGCCCTTCTAGTTGAGTTTACTTTGTTGAGATACGTCAAGGGGTAAGAAGAAAATGTTGCCTGCTAGTCTAGATAATAAATCAAATCGATCCGATAGGAGACTAAGAATGGAGGAGGAGGAGGGGGAGGAGGAAAAGAAGAAGAAGAAGAAGAAAAAGGAGAAGGAGAAGTAGGAGAAAGAGAGAAAGATGTTAGGAGGAGTCCGTTGAACTGTTCGAATAGTGTATGTAATGGAGTTTATTACATGACTCCTGCTACTCTTTTTGACTGATCGTTCGTTGATTAGATCGGATCTGGATAATGCGCACTAAGAAAATGTATACACTAAGAAAATTCCTAATCGGTATTAGCGCTCCTGAAGAAAAACATAACAGAAAAACAAAAAGAAAAAAGAACAAAAAGAAAAGAAACAAGAAAAGAGAGAAAGAAAAAGAAGAAAGAAATTTTATCCGATTAAATAATATTCCAAACTTAATCTATCTTTCTCTTTCTATCAACTTAATTCTCGAATTAAACTCTGTCTGGGATAATCTAAAAAAATAAAATATAAATAAAAATAAAACAAAAGGAAAAAAAAAATAAATAAATAAAAAAGAAGAAGAAGAGAAAGAAAGAAAAGAAGATATAGGTCTATCTCGGGCGATAAATCAATAAATAAAGACTTTAGAGACGTTCTATCAAATGCAAATTTGAGATAAAACGTTGAGATGGATAGACACAGACCTCATCCCACTTTCATCCAACCTAACCCCTTTCCCTTCCCTCCCTCCCTCTTCTCTGGATGTTCCACTTCGGGTTTCTCTCCTTTTCACCGGCAGATCGAATTGTTCCATATTCGGTATTATGAGAACGCGGATCGAGACAATGCGATATTGCTGGTGCTCTTTCGAAAACGAATGGAAACGTATTTGAAGCATAGTAGTAACTAACCCCATCCTCCCTTATCCCCGTCGTATCCCCACTCTCAGGGTTCTCTCGCTCTTCTACCATCAGCTTACCCCTATATGTGCGTATATATATATATATATATATATATATATATATATATATATATATCGAGTTGGCAGAGATATCAATGAGAAGGTCGCTGTTGGCGTACCACGCTGGTGGCTTTCGATCCGATTTTAGTAGAGGGTCGAAGTTTGCTAGGTAGGGTGACGATGGCAGTGACGTGATGACGTTGATAGTAGTGGTAATAAGAGTAGCAGTAGTAATAGTAGTGGTAGTGATAGTAGTATTAATAGTAAAGGTAATAGTAGTAGTAGTGACGCTGGTTGTGCGGGTACGAATGCGGATGCTGCCTAGTTCTCTCTTCTCATCCCGAAAGTCACTGTCCCGGATTCGAATGTGGGTCGGGTCGGAACGACGACGGATTTCGATGTTAGCCTTGGTTATGCTCGACTATCCGTAGAGCGTCTGTGTAGTATTTCCATGAGCTTGCATCGTCGAGCACGTTCCTGCATGCATCCATGCATGCATGCATGCATGCATGTGCATACATGCCCGAACTCTCTTCGCGTCGTATCCTCTCACTCACATCCCTCTCCCACATCTTCTCCAACTATCCCCTCCGTATCTCTCATTCCTATATCTCTATATCTATACGTTATAATTACAGCAAGAGGGTGACTGACTGACTGACTGACTGACTGACTGACTGACTGACTGGTTGGTTGGTTGGTTGTTTGGTTGGTTGGTTCGTTGGCTAGCTGGTTATATAGAATGGTATGCTTATGAGAACGAATGAATGTTATGCACCGATGATGAATATTATTTGTTTGTTTGTTTATTTGTTTGTTTGTTTGTTTGTATTTTAGTTTCTGCCAAACTCGTATGTTCTTTCAATTTTCATAATGGATCGATATATGTCTATATCTGTTATTTGTCAATCTATTTATTTATCTATTTATATATATATATATATATGTGTGTGTGTGTGTGTGTGTGTGTGTATGTGTTGTGTGTCAAAGATATAAAAGCGACTAATTTCTGTTTTCTCTTATCTCAACTATTGTTCTACTTTTATTAAAATATGACACGCATTTTCTGACAAACTAGAACGTTCCACTTCACTCGGGAAAATCCGTTTTGATGCTAATTCCTATCTACAGAGAAGGAGAGAGAGAGAGAGAGAGAGAGTGTGAGAGAGAAAAAAAAGAGAGAGAGAAAGAGAGACTAGTAACAAGAACAATCGACGATGCTAAAATGGTCGTCGTTAAGGGGAAAGAAACGAAGCGTAATGTTTCTCTCTTTCTCTCTCTTTCTCCTCTCTTTCTCTTTCTCTTTTTCATTTCTCGAAGAGAATCGAGGCCACGGTAGCGTATCGTCGTAGAAGCGCCGAACAGAACTTGGAAAGTTGCGAGTTAAATGACAGAGTTAACTTCGTTTCGTTGTTTGCGCGAACCACGAATTTCCTGCTCTCGTTGTTGCTGCTGCTGCTGTCGCTGATGCAGCTGCTAGTATGCCTACTATTGGTGATGACGACGATAGCGTTGGTAGTAGTATTAGTTGTTGTAGTAGTAGTAGTGGTGATATCCGCCTTCTCTCGATCGTTAGAACCATCGCTGGTGTGTCCCGATGCATATGTTTCACCGAACCGAGAATTGTTTCGTCAGTCTATTACTCTTCCCCTGATAATTCAATTGTTCCGCGAATTCCCCCAGTTTGTTATAAATATAACAGTAACAATAACGTTAACGATAACGTATAACAAAAATAACGATAACAGCAACAATAACAACAACAACAACAACAACAACAACAATAACGACGACAACGACGATGACGAGGACGACGATAATAACGACAACGACTGTAACAGTAACGGTAACAATAATAGTAACTATAAAAACAACAATAACAACGACGACGACGAGAACGATAAAAATAATTCTAGGAAGACGTGATTCGATTACATCTCACTCGTTTCCAGATTTATGTATTCGCGCGTAAACATCGAAGAAAACTTTTATATATTCCTGGCTTCTCCATCGCCGATTCACTGAATCTTGAGAATATTTCGATATTTTTGCTCTTCTCTCTCTCTCTCTCTCTCTCTCTCTGCCTTTTTTTTCTGCTTTCTTTTTTTATTCTCACGCTCCTACTACGGAAATAAAGAGAGAGAAAAAAAAATAAAGGCAAAAAGACATAGATATATTTACCTGAGGATTGCAGACTTTGTATTTTGTACTCCAAGGTCTTCCCTTGCATGGTTTTCGTCTGCATCGCCGTTGTTGCTTCGATATTCCACCGCCGCAACTCCTGAAAATTTTTGTTGCGAATCAGTAAACATTATAATAGCGATACGATTGAAATTAAAATTACATACATAGATACGTACGTATCGATACGATAATAAACTAAAATAAAATAAAAAAAAAAAGAAAAAAAAAAGAAAAAGAAAAAAGAAAATAAGAAATGAAAAAAAAGGAGAAAAGGAAGAAAAGAAAGAACTTCTTGAACGTCGTTAATCACAAAGTTAGATGGGAGAATGGCGTAGGCCATCGTAGATCATACGCAATAAATTCTTTCACGTTACAGATTGAACAGAGGACTTTGTGTTGTTAAACTCTGTGAGGATTATAAATTATTAAAGCTCTTTGGCGAAGTCTACGCCAATTTCGAGTTAACTGAAAAACAAACACGAGATTTGTGCGGGACGTAGGCGGTCGATCGGTAGGTCAAAAGAGGGTGAGTATTGAGGAAGAGGGCCGTCGGGTGGTGTTTAAAGGGGGGAATAGGGAGGATATAGGGTAGACTCGGTGTAACTTGGCAGTTTCTCTCTCGGGCAAAATGAGTTCCGAAACGTTTAACATTCCTGTGGCGTATATCGTCGAAGCTTGGCTCGTTCATGAAACGTTCCTTGCTTCGGAAAAACGTGAGATTAGGTCACGCGGATAAAGAATTTTTGTGTGTATTTGTGTGTACTTAGAGAGAGAAAGAGAGAGAGAGAGAGAGAGAGAGAGAGAGAGAGAGAGAGAAAGATGCATCGTTGGTTAATAAAGTGCGACCTTTCGTTGTTACGATCGATGAATGAAAGTTCATCTTTATCACGTGACATCGATCGAACGATTTCTGATAGCTATCCAGGTGACCTTTCGTTGCACTTTTATGCTTCTACGATCGTTAAGGAAAAAGAAAACTCAATAATCCGATACATACACACACACACACATACATACATACATATACGCACGTACACATATGTAATTGTATGATATTACAGTGATTCGTGAAAATAATTGGAAATATAAAAACTTTTTCCTTTTTTCTGTTTTTCTTTCTTTAATGTCTTTCAGATAAATGAGAATCACTGAATAAAATGCAACATTGAATAAATTCGACTACTCCGTTCGTTATCGTTTTATGTCGAAATATTTGTATTATTAGATTTTATCGAAGTATTTGTTCAAGCTTTTATTCCCTCTCTCTCTCTCTCTCTCTCTCTCTCTTTCTCTTTCTTCTTCTCTCAAGTCCAAACGTCGACCCTAAGTTAAAATAAACTGTGGAAATTTATTTTGAAGTGGATATTTTACAAGACTATATATATATGTATATTGCTTTACCCTATATCGAGATTGCGCATGTCTACACACTGTTACTGTCTGCTTTACTGTATATAATTCTGTGAAACGTGAACACACGAACAGGATGTTCGAATTTTAACTTTGAACAACGGAAGATTATTTTCAGGTCGGTCGATCGGACGAACGATCGAACGATCGATCCGAATCGATTCAATTCGATCTCGATAACAATCTTTTTTATATAGAGCGACTTTTTGAATAAAAAAAGATATAATAAAAAAAGGAAAAAATAGAAAATAAATAGAGTAGAATTTTCAACTGGTGGTACCCACTCACATATACATATATATATATATATATATATATATACGCGTGCACACACGAACAGTGAGTATTTTCGTTTAGCTCGTGTTATCAACGACATTTCGACAGATCTGCTACATTGATTGTTATTTCTGTATGAACGCGAAAATGCATAGGCGAACGTAGCACACTAAAATTTCGACTCGATCAATTTTGACTTTTAATTTTCCACGTGTTTTTTTTTTTTATAAAAAACGATACACAATTGGAACACACGAAATATACACACAAAGTGTATACGTCAAGAGAGACAAGGAAATAGAGAAAAAAAAAGAGAGAGAGAGAGAGAGAGAGAGAGAGAGAGCGTTCGTCATTCGCCATATGTCGCGCGAGTACTATTTTGGAATTAATTATTGGAAAATGACGAAGCGCAGATGTAGTAGTTTCGAAATGTTCGGGTCACGAAAGTTCCGATATGTCAGATGATAATCTTTACACCTTGGTAAAGTACCGGATGTAATCAGAAGAAGCGGTAAGCATGCGAGAATTTTTCCTTATCAATTTTTGAATCATATACATACGTACGTACATACGTATCTATGTATTTACGTATTTATATACACATATACATATATACATAAGTAGCTAAGTTTCGTCAGGAAATTTATTTTTACATAAATCTTATAAATTTTTCCTCTAATTATTTTTTCCCTCCTTTTTTTTATACTCTTCACTTTATCAAACTCGCATACTCGATTAAAACTTCTATAGTTCGAGATTATATAAAAATAGAAAATTATTATCGATCGTTTTCGACTTACTTGGAACACTGCGTCCATTTCGACCATGGCGACCATTCTCCCCATGTAATTGTCTGTAACAGAGAAAGTAAGAAAATCTATGACACTTATTCTCGTACCTCGATAAGACTCTTTTA
The DNA here is from genome assembly GCF_910589235.1 of Vespa crabro. Taxonomy (NCBI): domain Eukaryota; kingdom Metazoa; phylum Arthropoda; class Insecta; order Hymenoptera; family Vespidae; genus Vespa; species Vespa crabro. The sequence continues at coordinate 1,268,150 of NC_060955.1, forward strand.
ATATATTATAAATTTTCTGGCAAATAAAATGCGATATCTCGATGATTTGCGATTTCATATCGATTTGATTCTTATTTCTCTCTCTCTCTCTCTCTCTCTCTCTATATATATATATATATATATATTTTTTTTTTTTTAAATCTCTTAAAAAATCTAAAATTTATAGATACACACACACATATGTATATTTATATATATATATATATATATATATATATATTTGTATTTATGTGGGTACGTTAAATTACTGTTAAATCGGTTATCTATTAATCCTTTTTATTCGCTTTCTATTTCCGCATGTGAAAGAAAAGAACGGAGATAGAGCGATCGCGAATGAAAGAAAAAGAAAGAGAGTGCGTTACGGGCAGCTAACAGCCACCGGCACTTTCCATGAACTCCAACCCGTAAAATTTATTTCCGTGGTGCTTCTTCCTGCTCTTCGGTCCTATTCCTTCGTTGCTTTCCATCCACTCATCCCTCCCTCTACCATTTCTCTATCTATTTCTCTCTTACTCTCTTTCTCTCTCTCTCTCTCTCTCTCTCTCTCACATTTTTTTGTCCGCGCGTGCTTTTCAGCGCGAGAATGCGGGATTACAACCGAGAAGATAGATGAGAGAGGGAGAGAGAGAGAAAGAGGAAGATAGAGAAAGGGAGAGTGAGACTGATAGAGAGAGGGAGAGAGAGAGAGAGAGAGAGAGAGAGAGAAAGAGAGAAAGAAAGAAAGAAGAGAGTCAGAAAGCTTTTAACGTGATTCCGCAGCTCACCGCATTCTGATGCTGCTCGATGAATAATTCCCGAGACGAACGCGGCCAACGATAGTCATAGAAAATGATTGGTGCATCGATTTTAAGAATAACGACCGGTTTTCTATGCTACCCTTACTCACGTGCTACCTTCTTCTACTGATAAACGAACGTGGTATGTATGTATGTATGTATGTATGTGTGTGTGTGTATTACTATATATAGTAGTGGTAAATGGATACCAGGCAAGTATAGCAGTAATTGCCTGGTTTCACTCGAACTTCTTAAATGTATATTCTAGTGTACGATCGAATACAACCTTTTAACTTCGAAGAAGTTATTACTTCGATCGATCGAGTAAACAAAAAAAGAGGGGAAAAAAAAAAATAAAAAAGAAGAAGAAGAAGAAGAAACAAGAAAATAGAAAACATAAAACCAACAAATAATAAGCCTAAAATGGGAAATTATTAAATATTTCTTTTCTTTCCTTTTTTCATTTCTTTTTCTTTCATTCTTTCTTTTTTTTTTATTTTATTTCTTTTTTTTATTTTATTTTTTATTCTTTCTTTTTTTGACAGAGACTATTTACCTATTTGTTTCGCGTGCGTTCACGTTCGAACCAACGTCAAAGAACGAAAGTATCGAAATCAAAATTTTCTCGGAAATTGCTACTTTCTTTTTGTAGTTTGGACGATCAAAAAAAAAGAAAAAAAAAAAAGAAAAAAGAAAAAAAGAAAAAAGGAATAAAAAAAGAAAAGGGAAAAAAAGGAAAACAAAGAAACAAAAAAATGAAAATAAAAAAAAAACGGGGTACGAAAAGCTGGCTGGCTTTCGAAATAGACTCGGTCGTTCTCCCCTTCTCTCTCTCTCTCTCTCTCTCTACCTATCTATCTATATCTCTTTTTCTCTCTATATGGCACGGTTACGCGTTCGTATACACGCATATCTCTTCATCGATAGCAAATTGACAGAGGTGGACCAACGAAAAGCTTCCAAAAGAGACCCCGCAATGCGGTGTTTCGATGTTTCTGCACTCCCAATGTTCTCTCTCTCTCTCTCTCTCTCCCTTTCTCTCCCTTTTTCTCCCTTTCTTTATAGATGATGCATATATATATATATATATATATATATATATATAAATGCCACGATATTACGAAAGAGCATTGTCGGACATGCGGCATCTTTCCATTTCTTTCATATTTACTCTTCACAACTCTTTAATTTTTTTTATTTGCTATTCCTTTTTTCTTTTTCTTTCCCCTTTTCATTCCATTCTTCTCTTTATCTGTTCTTCTTCTTTTTTTTTTTTTAGTAATTTTTCAAACAACTTTGTCAACCAATAATTTTTTAGGAAGGTCCATATGTCTATTTCTTGTCGAATCATCATCCTCTTCTATTCAAAACGATGACGACAACGACGACGACAACGACGACGACGACGACGACGACGACGACGGTCACGTACGAACGTTCGATAAAATTCTTGGGTTTAGACATTAGATTTCGGTAATCTCTTTCTCTTCCCGATGATAACATTCTGGCTATTTCAACGAGATAAGAAAAAAAGAGAGATAGAAAGAGAGAGTATCAGCGAGAGAGAGAGAGAGAGAGAGAGAGAGAGAGAGAAAATTCTATTCGAAAAGTTGAACGATAACATTTCTAAACTTCTAACTTGGAAAAAGTCAATGACAAGTTTTAACTTTTGTTAAAAGAGAAAGAAAAAGAGAATTACCTCGGTTGAAAGTTGTATCATGAAATAAAAGAGTGACTATTGAATCTGGTAACTTTTTTTCTCTTGATCATTTCAAATCGATCATTAAAGATCAAAAATAAATTGTGCTTAAAAAATTGATGCTTATTTGCAGACTGTGTTCGTGTTTAAGCGAGACAGACAGAGAGAGAGAGAGAGAGAGAGAGAGAGAGAGAGAGAGAGAGAGAGAGAGAGAAAGAGAGTGGCGTCTTTCGAAAATTGGCAAAGAAATGTTGGCTCGCGAAAAGTGAAGAAAAGGGGGATACGAGGAGTGGGGGATGATAGTACGAGAGTAGTAAAAGAAGTAAGAGTTATCCGACACTATCGGCGATCTCTCATTCCGCAATGCGGCTTTTCGTCGCGTCCTATATAGGCACGAGTAGTAGTGGGCCTTTGCTTGGTTCGTGTTATATATATCTCTCTCTCTCTCTCTTTCTCTTTTCCTCCCTCTTTCTCTTTCAAGTCGATTAGCAAGTGAAGAAATCTCGCGAGAAGTATTGTCTTCTTTATCTATTGCATTTCAAATGTTTCTTACAAAAATGAATTAGACAATTTAATAATGTTATTACATATTCAAATATACAAAATAATAATAAAATGTCCACGTACACTTGCAAAGAAAGAGAGAGAGAGAGAGAGAGAGAGAGAGAAAATAGATCAAATACGAATACGACCACTCAGACAGGCATAAGCGAATACTCGCATATACGCACATACATACAAACACATAAACACACATACACACATATATTCTATGAGAAATCTTCTGTACGTACGTAAAAGGGAGTAGTGTATGTGTGTGAGTAACGGGCCAGCTATTCCCAATTCCCACCCAATCTAAAATCAATCTTAGTTCGTTCTCTTAGACGGCACGAAAGTAGGATTGCAAGTTGCAGGGATGGTGTGAGGGAGTGAGGGAGAAAGAGAGAGAGAGAGAGAGAGAGAGAGAGAGAGAGAGAGAAAGAGAGAGTATGTAGGGGGTGCTTCGGTGGCCCGATCACTTTTAAGCGGCCTTGCGAGTCTGCATTATTCAAACTCCAGCGAAGCGCCTTCGACGACGGTTCTCATTCTCTCTCCCTCTCTCTCTCTCTCTCTCTCTCTCGCTTTCTCCCTGTAAGGGAGAGATTCTTCGAACCCTCCTTTCATGCTTCTTCTCACTAATTCTCAAACCTTCTCTCTCTCTCTCTCTCTCTCTCTCTCTCTCTCTCTGTGGCTGTCTCTCTCAATCCCTTTCTCTCTTTCTCTCTCGAACGTCTTCGAAGAAGTCGAGGTCTTTCGTCGAGTTGCACGAAATCGAGCGAATCGAACTTGCCGATGCGTGTCACTCACCCTCTCTTTCTCTCTCTCTCTCTCTCTCTCTCTCTCTCTCTCTCTCTCTCTCTCTCTCTCTCTTTCTTTCGAGACGATCGTTCTTGCTTGACGTCGAAACATTGGATAATGAACGTGTCTCGCTGCATTCCGAAGAGCAATTTCGCGTACTCGCGAACACGACGGTGTGTTCCCCCTTGGTGAGGAGGATGAGGTAGAGTAACGTTCGAGCTATCGAAACATGTGCGAGAGAGAAAGAAAGGGATCGTATACTATTCGCGATACTCTTTGATTTAGTTGCCAAAGCTGCGGGAGATTTTCGAGGAGGATTTCTTCGTCCTCTTTTTCTTTTTCCCTTTCTCTTCCTTTCACTTTCTCTCTCTCTCTCTCACTCTTTCTTATACTTTCTATCTCTTACTTTTTTCATTCATAGGTTCCTAAATCCTAAATCCTGATGACTCTTCCGAAATTGCTTTGGCCGTCTCGTTTACCCGGATGCGAATGATTTTAATCGTTCATGGGACGTTTTTCCCCATGAACCTAAAGTAACCTTTCTCTCTCTCTCTCTCTCTCTCTCTCTCTCTCTCGCTCTTTCTCTGTCGCTCTTTCTCTCTCTTTTTCTCATTGTCTCTTTCTTTTTCTTTCTGAGATGACGATAAACGAGCATCGAGCCAGATTAAAGGGACCACGTAATAGGCTTAGAAAGAGGAAGAGAGAGAGAGAGAGAGAGAGAGAGAGAGAGAGAGAGAGAGAAGGGTAGAACGTCTCGAGCGATGGGATAAGAAATAAGCCGTGGAAATAAATCTCTCGGAATTTCACTTGGAATCTCTGAAACGTCTGGACCACTCGGCGAAGGGCGTTATTTGATATCTCTAATATAACTTCAAGTTCTCTTTCTTTCTCTACCCTCTCTCTCTCTCTCTCTCTCTCCCTCTCTCTATTTCTATTTTTTTTTTCCTTTCAATTTTTGGTTCAAACATTCTGAACAATAACCACCACCACTGCCATCACCACCATTATCACTAGCCAACCGCCGACTGTCGATCGTCCGGATCTCTCTCTCTCTCTCTCTCTCTCTCTCTCTCTTTCTCCCTCTCTCTCTCTCTCTCTGTCTTTCTCTTTTAAGAGATGCAAATTAAAAAACGGCCGAATAGAACTCGCGAGGAGATAATAACTTTCTTAAAGGCGAACTGACTCTTCTTCTTCTTTATCGACACGCCCGGTATAACAATTACTTTTAATCGCTGATCTCGAATCGGATTTCGATAAATCCCACCTTTGTTGTCCTAAATTAATATCCACCATTGTTGCACGAATTATATGCTACAAAAGAATCCTCTCTCTCTCTTTCTCTCTCTCTCTTTCTCTCTCTCTCTCTCTCTCTCTCTTTGTTTTTTTTCCTTCTAACGATATTATACAAAGGCCAAATTTGTAAGATATAATATAATCGATACGGTCCTACGTTCTTCTCTATGGTATTTTGATTTTTCAAACGATAGACAGACGAGATTACATCCTCGGAGAACAGAAAGAATTAAAAAGGAAGGAAGAATGAAAGAAAGAAAAAAAGTAAAGGAAGGAGAAAAGAAAAAGGAAATAAAGGAAATAAAAGAACAAAAAAAAAAAAAAAAAGAAAAAAGAAAAAAGAAAAAAGAGAAGGGGAAAAAAGTCGACGAAGGGAAGATCGGACTTTTAAACGGGATCCTTTTCACGTTTGCATTATTCAAACGTTTTCCCTTCTTCTTCTTTCGCCACATACCGGACCCACGACCACCAACAACACCCTTATAGAAAAAGAGATTCCTCCGTTCTTGTGTGCAGATGTCAATTTGTTTCCCCTTCTTGACTCCTGCGATGTCGGTTGCCCCTTTCGATCTTAAACTTACCCTTCTCCTCATCCTCTCCCTCTCTCTCTCTCTCTCTCTCTCTCTCTATTTCTCTATCTCTTTCTTTTACTTTCTCGTGATCTTTTTCCTTCCTTCCTTCCTTCCTTCCTTCCTTCCTTCCTTACTTCTTTCCTTTCTTACTTTCTTTACTTCCTTATTCTATGGTTCAAGACAGCCGAAACCATTTCAACGTTTTGGTCGACGTCGAGGAAAGGAGAGGAGTATTAGACTTCCAAATTATTGACAGCGACAGTGAAAGGCGAGAATTCGTTTCTCTCTCTCTCTCTCTCTCTCTCTCTCTCTCTCTCTCATTCTCTATCTATCTATCTATTTCACTTTCTCTCGTTCTTTCTGCATCTTCGTCTTATCTCCCTAGTACTAATGGAACCCCCTGGACCAGCACTCTAAAATGCCTCGAAGATACTGATCTTTGACGATACCTGCACCCTCCTCCTCCCTTCCCCCACCCTCTCTCTCTCTCTTTTTCTTTCTCTCTCTCTCTCTCTCTCGTTCTCTCTGTCTATTTGTCTGTCTCTTTGTCTCTTTATCTTTCTCTTTCCTGACGTCTGGTAAAACGCATTTCAAATGATCGCCCATCCACGCTTGTTTTTAGGGAAAGCTTAGGGATCTCAGTGATGGCATTCGCTTAATGCCAAAATGTTTTTCCTTCCTTACGAATGATTATTTTATCGTGCTTTCTCCTTCCTATACACGTAATATTTTTTTATAAAATGAATATAGTGTATATAGATTTTATATATATATATATATATATATGTATTTTATATATATGTATATATGCTATATCCATTTTTTTTTGAAAATTCACAATTACCGAGTGAAATGAAAGAAAAGTTATCGTGTTTGTTAGTTCGAACAATTGATCGAATCATTATCAATGATATCTCATTTATATTGAATTTTTCAAATAACATCGAACGTTAATGTTGAATAATGAAAATAGAATTTTACTTTTCTTTTCTTTTTTTTTTTGTTTCCATTTTCTTTTTATATATATATATATATATATTTTTTTTTTTTTTTAAATCAAACACGAAACCTCTAATGTTCGTTATTTTCTATCTTTCAACGAGAGATATTCATTGATAATAAAAGGAAGGTGTATAAGGATGTGGATAAAAAGGGGAAAAAGAAGAGAAAAAGGATAAGTTAAAAAAGAAAAAAAAAAAAAGAAAACAAAAAAAAGAACAAAAAAAGGGAAGAAAAGGAAAAGAAGAAAATGTGAAAAGTATCGTTTGTCTTTATCTATCGATGAGATTTTTTTTTTTTTTTTTTTCTTCAGGTAAGCCCCTATCGAAGAGGTGTACTTGCCCCTGGAGAAAAATATCGGAAGAGCTACGTTATGGTAGCTTTAATAAAGGAAGTAAAAATAGGACGATCCTTGGAACCGCATGAATTATAACTTTTGTGTAACTCTGACAACCGTGTCCATTACCTCCTTCTTCGTATCTTTTCTCTCTCTCTCTCTCTCTCTCTCTTACACACATATACACACATTAGTCCTTTTCTTCATCTTTCTTTTTCTCTTTCGCTTTCTACCTTTTTTCCCCTCTTCTCTTTCCTTGTTTCTTCTTTTTCATTTTCCGAGATTATACGTGTACGACGACCATAGAAAAGTCAGGAAAACAATTGTAGAGATACAATAGCTCCTCGATATACGTACTTTCGAGCCAACTCTATTCAACTTCGTTCGTCTTTTTCCAGCTTCCTTTTTAACCTCCCACGTATCCTCGCGCTTTGTTGTTTTTTATTCAACGGAATTTCAACCCGACGTAATCCGACGAGAACAAAGAGCCTGCGCCACGAGTATCATTCTCGTCAAACTGTCCTCAAATTGAAAAACTCTTTTACGTGCTACTTATAAAATGTTCTTCGTAGCGATAAAAAATCGTCAAAAAAGAGAAAAAAGAAAGAAAGAAAGAAAGAAAGAAAAGGAAAGAAAATATAATAAATATATACATAAATACATATATATATATATATATATATATATATATATATATATATATATATATATTTATATACATACACAGATATAAATCAAAAACTAAAAAAAAAATAAAATCGCTCGAATTAATATTAATACGTTTCTCATTCTTTCTCATTCTCTTTCATTCTGTAATAAATTAAATATCATATTATTAACTCGATTATTAATTTAACCAATGAAAACAAGGGAAAGAAAAAGAAAAAAAAATTTATAAAAGAAAAGAAATAATCCAGGTCAAATTAATATTAATACATATCTCTTTTTAATAAATTAAATTTCATATCATTAATTCTATTCATATATTTCATTTCCTACCTGTATTATTCTACGAGTGGAAGAAATAAAATGAGAGAAAAAAGAATGAAAGAAAGAAAAAGAAAAAAAAGAAAGAAAAATAAAATGTCCGACACTTTTTCTGATCTCCCTCGAACACGATGCATTTTAATTAACTTTAACATAATTCGTTATATACTAGTCTTTTATTACGTAACAAAAGCAAAGTTTCACTTTGTAACAGTGCTAAGAGACAGCAAATAGAGAACGTATATACACACACACACATCTAAAATTTTTTTAAAATACTTTAATTAAATACCAATAAAATCATTGATTATCTAAACGAAACTTTAAAGCTGCAAAATAAAAAAAAAAAAGAAAAGGAAAGAAAGAGAAAATGTGAAGAGAGAAAAGAAAAGAAAAGAAAAGCGTTCACGTAGATTAGAAAGAAAAGTAAAGAAAAGAATAGAAAAGGAAAACGTTTTATCGTTTGGCTCATTCATTGTTCACGCGTGTTAAATACAAATTTTCATTAGTCCCTTAAGGCGTTTGCGAACGAGTAAAATGGGTTGGTTGATGAGAATAAGTGGGGTTGCTCGGTCAAGCGTACGTTAAATACGAAATGATTCGAACCCGGCGAAAGGGTTTATGGGGGTGATAAAACGTAAAGAGGGGATCTCACCCTTTCATCCCTTCTCTCTCTCTCTCTCTCTCTCTCTCTCTCTCTCTCTTTGGTTTCCCCTTAAGCTTATCCTTACTCAACCGGTTTCGTTCGGTTGATATCGAATCGATTCCAATACCACGTAGGGATTACACTTGATATCTATGATTATTCTACCTATTTTCTTTTTATTCTCTTTTATTACTTTTGCTATGTATTGTGTTAAATCGTTCAGCTTTCTCTCTACTTCATTCTCATCGTCTATATGTAAGTAATTATCATTTGATGGTATCTGTTCTCTCTCTTTTTATTCTTTCTCTTCTTTCTTTTTTTTTCTTTTTTTTTTCTTTTTTTTTTTTTCTTTGATTTTCTCTTGCACTCAAAAACATCGAATGTACATTCCTATCACGAGGTCACGTTTGAAAGCATCCCAGGTATGAGACCCATCTATATACTTTACTTTCGCACATGGACGAACATCGACATCCGTTGGGTTCGATATTAATCAGATTTTCGTTAATTCGAAGCTGGTAGAGATTTTCGAGGGGTGAATACGAACGTCATCGGTTCAGGATATACTTGCGACAAAATTCGTTCGAAATATTCTCGTCCATTTAGTTTCGTTATATGCCTCGATCGAATTACGCGAATAGTAATTTAAGTGAGAGATTAAAAAAAAAAAAAAAAAAAAAAAGAAAAAAAAAAAAAAAGAGAGAAAAGAAAAAGAAAAAAGGGAAGAAAAGAATAAGAACAAAAAAGTAAATAATAATAAATAATAAATAATAAATAATAATAATAATAATAATAATTAAAATTAAATAACAATAATTAAATAATTCTTGTTAATTCGTTGAACCATCCGCAATAATCGAGCTTTACGTTTGAATATTAATAATTATTTAATTATACATTAATTAAAGAATTATCGGTTAAATAGAGTATGTAATCTCGATTGGGTTGGGGAAAAAAAAAAAAAAAAAAAAGTGAAAAGATTATGACAAAGGGAGTATCGATTTGGCGATTTAATTCGTTCGTAGGAAATACGTGCGATAAAGGGCGTAAAAGGGGTAAAGTTGAATCTCCAGGTTGAAAGTTGAAAGCTCCCAAGGCAAAAGTAGAAATCATCTCGTGAACGTGGCACGAGAGTTATTACACGTCAGTCACACTACCCCCTCAAAATTGCGAAAGTTTTGTAAGACACAACGATCCTCGTTTGATTACGTAGACCATCCCAACCCTCCGTGACTCTTTAGCCTCTCCTCCATTATGCCATTCTTACAACTTACATTCTAAATCGTTTCATTTTATTATTACTCCAACGTTGTTTTCGGAATGAAATTTTTTTTTAACATCTTACTAATCGAATCAACGTACGTTTAATTAATTTTCTTTTATTCTTTTTTTTTTTTTCTCTTCTCTTTGCCCACCTAGAAAAATCTTCTTTTTCCTTTCCTTTCTTTTCTTTTCTTTTCTTTTGATAAATTAAATTAAAAAAAAAAAAGAAAAAAAAAGGAAAAAAAGGAAAAAAAAATTTTTCCTTCAACTTTTTCTCTTCGAATAGACTACGTACTTTGGTGCATATACACACACACACACGCGCGCGTGCGCACACGCACATGCATACACATACATATGAATGTATGTACATATACATATATGTATATATATATATATATATATATATATATATATATATACACAGGTAAAAATTTTGAAGAAAGAAGAAACTTACGATCGAACGAAGAAGAAAATTTGGGAAAAACAAAGTTTTCCACGTTAGGTCCTCTATATACATGAAAGTAAACTATCACGAAGACTGCAGATAGAAAACGAAGAGATAAACGTCTTCCATGAAATTGGTTGTCTACTTCGTGGCTCTGCCATTTCGAATAACAACGCAATGTATTTTGCGATAGATAAAAGTAAATGAAGCAACCAGAGGGTGGAATAGAGTGATAGGGAGGAAGGATAGGTGGGAAGGATGGGAGAGAGGATGGGAGGTAGGTGGCGGGAGCTTTTCAATCGCGTTAAATTAACAAACGCAGATACGCGCGATTGACGCTTGCATCTGGACCAGAATTTCAATTATTCCATCGTTGGTGGATCCGCCAAATCGGTAAAATTATCGAATGGTCGATGTATATAAACGAGAAAGAGATAGATTGTTTGGTAGGTAGATAGAATGAGATAGAGAACGAAAGACGTGTATATATATATATATATATACACACACATATATATATATACATAGATGTGCATAGATATCATTGCGCTTTTCGTATTAGCGGAAATAATTAATCGAACGAATCGCAATTAATGAAAATATTTGAAAAGCCAAGATTTTCGTTTTCATTCAGTATGAAAAATAAAAAGAGACAGATAAAGATAGACATATAAAGAGAGAAAGATACAGAGAGATAGAGAGAGAAAAAAAGAGAGAGAGAGAGAGAGAGAGAGAGAAAGAAATCTACATTGGCGTGCGTAACGAGTAGCGTTCGCGACTCGAAACTTTACTAGTCGGATGAAAATTATTCAAGAATTTTACGCGATAATGCAATAACGTAGAGCGCAACCTTCGAAAATTAGCGACATGAATTATGAATGAGCCCGAAGTTCTTGCCTGTTCATCTTCTTTAATGTTTCTCCGCGTCTTATCGGAGAGGTTCTTTGCGCGCACGGACCGCCGGCACTTGTCAAATATTCCGCGCTTCCGGAATATTATAAATTCTTATGGTTGTTGTTCGCGGAACGAGTTAAGTTCCTAAGGGTTGCCGGATCTTGCGGAAATGAGATAAAAAAAAAGGGGCGGGGCGGGGGTGGGTGAGGGAGGTGGAGACGGGCGAAAAAAGAAGAAAAGTGTATAAAAGGCAGAAAGGGGGAGAGTGTGCTGAGGTCGTTAAGCGACTTTGAAAAAGTTGAAAGAAAAAGAGAAAGGAAAAAAAAAAGAAAAAAAAAAGAAACAAAAAAAAAAGAAAAAAAATCTCATTCTTACTAACGATGAAAATTAGGAACGAATTAATGATGATTTCAAAATTGATAGCTAACTGATAAATTCGTAATGTGTCGATAATTGACGAAATAATCGCGGTGCGGTTGATCGGCCAATTGGGGATAAAATTTATAGATAGGTACGTATAATATGTATGTTCGATATCAAATATCGTGATTAATGTAAATTTATCGTTAATTAAACGATATCTATAATGTGCGGTTTCGATCGAATCCCATCTCTCCTCTATATCCTTTTAGTTGTCTTCGCGTGTATACGCGTGTAATTAAATAATTATCCATATTAAATGACAATATAAAATGTCACGTCGTGTTCTTACCATTCTTTTTTTTTTCTTTTTTTATTAATCATTTTTTTAAATTTATATATATATATATGATTAATAATGGATCGTCTAATGACTAATGGTTGCCGTACGTTCGTTGAATTTAAAAATAATAAGCAAAAAATAAAAAAAGAAAAAAGAAGACTTCGAAATTAATAATTCTTCTCCAACACGCTTGATTTTCATTGTCGATATATTAATTTCGAATATATAATATATTTTCGCGCGAAAATTCGTCGTTGCCAACTTCTCCGATATATCTACATATACACATACCCGAGAATATATGTCCTACATTACTTGCTCTATCAATATGCATCAGACAAACTTTTCGAAATGAAAATGACTCGCACAGATACACGTGATATTTTCGTTATGCGCCGAGTTAAATTTAATATTTCGGTATTAAATTTTTTCGACTCATTTTCAAAAATTAATCGAAATAACGCTTGAATATTAGGTATTGCTTTCGTACTTCTTCTTTTTTCCGACGATCACATTACCATCAGTCGGTAACAAAGCAGTTTCTTCTTCTTCTTCTTTTTTTTTTTCTTTAATAGCCCCTTACACCAGGCAACGTGAGATATCAAACGGATTGCCTATCTCCAGGGGCTCGAAAAGTTTTTCAACCCCCGATAATCGAAACTTAAAATTCGTATTAGAAAACAATTATTTCGGAGATATATAATTAAATGAAAGAACGAAGCATTATCGATTAATAACGAATTACCAGAGAAATGAATATTTTCGAGGGGAAATGAACGTCGTTACGTTACTCAGCTTGATAAAGTGATACCTTTGAAATTGAACACCCGTTAAATGCAATTAGCCAATTACACCGGTGCACGATAGTCCCGTGAGTGCTTCGTCGGCCGTTTTCGCCCTTCTGTTCCTTTGTTCTTTGGGAGTGCCACTGGAAGTCTCGACGTCGTTTCAACTACCTCTGTTAGAATCCTCCCTCAGTTCTCAGCCCACCTCACCTTCCTTCAGCCCTCCTTTCCATTCCGAACCCATCCCCGTTCTAAGCAGCACTTTCGCGCGTTTGCCTCGCACGTCTCAGGGCACGAAAGAAGAAGAGATACGGATGTGCATTGTAACGGCACGCGCGGTCAAGTGAGTCTCAAAACTTCAATGGACGACCCTTCGACATTCCGACTATGCGAAATTATATCTATTAATAAATACATATTAGCTAAAGTCAACACATTATTCTTTGTCTTGTCCTTTTAAACCTTTTACTTTGTTAACTATCAGAATGTATTATTTCAATCCAATCGATATCATTCATGCTCGTGCCCAATCTCAAATTATCTTTCGAATAATGAATGTATTATGTTATTAATACAAAAAAAAAAAACAAAAAAAAAAAAAAAAGAGAAAAAAAAATTATCAAAAAACTCGATCGTATCTCGAAAGATATAATAATTTCGTTGAAAATGAATTAATATCGTTCGCGTTAAATTTATGACATGTGTTAATTCATTGACATGTTATTGCCGAAGAAGAGAAATAGAAAAGGAAAGAAAGAAAAAAAGAAAGAAAGAAAGAATGAAAGAAAGAAAGGAAGAAAAGAACAAAAGTTCTGATTAAATTGGATCAAATGAAAATTGAAATTGATCTTATATAGAAGTATATTTTCTTTTTTTTTTTTTTTCTTTTTTCTTATTGAAAAGACTTTTAACAAACAGCTAACAAGAGAAAAGATGAATATCAAATATATATATATATATATATATATATATATATATATATATATATATATATATATATATATATATATATATATATATATATATATATATATACGTAATACGTAAATAAGCAATATATCTTTTAGGAACGTATTAAGAACTTTTTCTAACTAATGAAATTCTATCTTCTTCTTACGGGATGTTTCGGAATAATATCATCATCTCATATTTTTATGATATAGAGATATGTAATAAACTCTTCGTTTAGATTTCGAAAGGTAGAAAGGAAAAGTTATATAAGAATGCATTTTGTGAAAAGTTTAATGCACGTATCTCTATCCATTGTACATAAATATTGTCTAACAATGTAGGCGTAACGTGTGCGAACGACGTACACAACTTTATTTCGCAGTGACGAAGATTTATGGTTCGGTACATTGAGAAAAGGTGTTTGAATTCTAGAAAAAAAAAAAGAACAGAAACGCATTAAGGTAGGATCTTGGAAATTCTTCTGAAATTGAACGAAAAAAGGGTAAACTCGAACGTTTTCTTTTCTTTTTGTAAATTTTTCCTTTATTTTTATTTTTTTTTTCTTTTTTTTTTTTTTTTTTTTTGAAAAAGTAACAATTATACCAAGTGAAATTAAAGTTTGACACACAATGGACAATTAATAATTCGAGGAAGAATAATATCTGACTGGAGTATTATGAAAAGAAAAATATATTAAGATTGATATATATATATATATATATGAGAAACTTTTTAGTAATCAAAAAAAAATCACAAAACCATCGTCGGTTTTGTTCATCGAATCACGTATCTACTTGTCTCCTTTATTTTCTTCAACACCCACCACCACCTATACCCCATCAAAGACTTTTACGTAAATACACGCGCGAGAATTTTTTTTCGCGAGAATTTTCTTTCGCTAGAATTGTTTTTTATTTGTTTCTTTCCTTCCATCCTTCCTTCCTTCCTTTCTTTCTTTTTTTCTTTCTTTCTTTCTTTCTTTCTTTCTTTTTCCTTCTCTTATTCCATTTTTACGGATCCCGATCACGGAAGAAAGTTCGCGGTCGTAGTAATGTCGCGCGACTCGTGGAATGGCAAAGAAATTTTCTTGAACGAACATAGAAAGAGAGAACATGGATCTACTAGACAAACGATATTTCGATTTTATGAGATATCTTCTCTTCGAAATGTTCTTCTCCTTCTTTTCAAAAGTTGCATCCTTTCTTATAACGTGGCAAACTTTCTTCCGTGTATATTTGTAAAATGTGACATGGTTAAAGAAAAATGTAATAAAAAGATAGATAGATAGATGAAGAGAGAGAGAGAGAGAGAGAGAGAGAGAGGGGGGGAGAGAGAGGGAGAGGGGGGGGGGAGAGTTTAAGTAATTTTAAGTGAAACGAAACTTGCGACTTTTTTTTCTTCATTGAATTTTTCTCTTAAGCGAAATGAACGAAGAAAAGAAGAGAAAAGAAAACAAAACGAAACAAAATAGGAAGAAGAAAGAAAAAGAAAAAAAAGAAAAAAAAAAAAAAACCAAAGGAGTTACACGTCCGCGTCTTATATTATTAAAAAAAATTTCAAATGTTCCGATGAGAAAAAAGGGAGAAAAAGGAAAGAAGAAAAATTAAAAGAAAAAAAGAAAAGAGAGGAAAAAAGGAAGTAAGTATGTCGTTAGAAATTTAACGAGTTGACTGTTAAAACTCACTTTTAAGTGAACAATTTTCGGCGTGCGGTACAAGTTGATCCATTTTTAAGAAGAAAATTGTTTTGGCTTGCGAAAGTCGTCAATGAAAGTTGGAAAATACGTTTTATCAGAGCGACGTCGTTTCGTAGTCGTCGTCGTCGTCGTTGTCGTCGTCGTCTCTCTCTCTCTCTCTCTCTCTCTCTCTCTCTCTCTCTCTCTCTCTCTCTCTTGCACTCACAAATGGACGTTCGATGTTGGTATGAAGTACGATTACGTACGGTATTGCATTAAACTTTCATGTTTACTGATGCATACGCTCTAGCAGAGTAAAAGCGCGTTTCACAGCGATCCAGTTTTCTAAAACTATCGAGTCTCGAAAGTACCAAGGAAGATCCAAAGAGAAAGAGAGAGTGAGAGATAGAGAAAGAGAGAGAGAGAGAGAGAGAGAGAGAGAGAGAGAGAGAGAGAGAGAAGGATATCATATTGTCGAACGTTCATTCGATTTTGATGATTTTTCAAAATAAATATATTACATTTTCATGAGAATTATGAGAATAAGAATGATATATAACTCTCTAGCATCCAATCGTTATACTCGAATGATATTCATTAATATTATACGTTATTATACGAAATTGCGTTCCAACCATAATGGTGATTCTCTTTGTTATTATTATCGCACATTGTGACGGTAGTTTCGACGAATGAAAGAACGAAAGGAACGAATGAACGAACGAACGAACGAACGAACGAACGAACGAACGAACGAACGAACGATCATTTTTCAAGTAATGCTTACCCCGATAATACGTGGTTGGGATAAAGGGTAAGGGGGTAAGAAGAGTAGAGAGAAGAAGAGAAGATGAAAATTCGTGGAAAGTAGTGAGAGAAGGGGGCAGAGGATGGGATCCATTAGCAACCGTGTGAACGAAAAGTAGAGTTCATTGCCCATACGAACTTGGAGAAAATGGTAAAACTCATGAATAGAGACGACGCTTACTACGTTCTATGGTTTCGCGAAACCCAATCGGTGAAACAATACGACCATAGTCTTATACTTCTTAATATATATATATATATATATATATATATATATATATATATATATAAGTGTGCGTGTGTGTAGTTGTGCGTGTGTATACGTAGATAGATACAGTTATATGATATATGTTTATATATAAAAGCTTGCACGCTCGATTAAAAAAAAAAAAAGAAAAAAAAACGAGTACTATTTTGCAATCGTATTTTTATGGATTTCTATATTAACAAAATATACAAATTTATATATATATATAATGTTATGTAGATAAAAAGTTTCTTATGTTTTTTCTTTTAAGATATTCGTTGACGTATTACATAGTATCGTTTTAACCGATTACGATAATGAAAACGACGAAATGAAATTAAAAATGAAATTTCGTTAAAACGTTTTATATAAGATTAAAGGAGGTATTTATACGACATTTATTATACATGCCATACATATGTAAGAGAATAGTATAGGAAAAAGAAAAAAAAAAGATTGAGAACAAATATTGAAATACGTCACTCGAGAATTAATTGGATTTAAGCTGTTAGTAGTGGAATGTTAGATGTTAATAACGTAAGTATTAGAGTCAAACGTTCAAATCCTTTTTCCGTTTATGTATATCGAAGGTAAAAAGAAGTGAAATTAAAAAAAAAAAAAAAAAAAAAAAAAAAAAAAACGAAAAAAAAATAACGGAAAAAAAAAGAAAAAGGAATAAAGAGAAAAAAAATATGCAAGGAGAACGAAGAAAAATAATAAGAATAAGAAGAAGAATAAGAATAAGAGGAGGAAGGAAGTCAAGGGATCTCGGTGTGTCGAAAAGACTTGGTAGAACTGGTGTTAAGACGGCGGAAAAATAAAAGCTTTCTCGTTTCGCGACAAACTTGATGATTCCTGCCAACTCCTTATTTTTGTTTCTTTTTTTCCTTTTGTTTCTTTCCTTCTTTTCTTTTCTTTCTTTTCTTTCTTTCTTTTTCTCGCCCCCTCCCCCCCTTAATTTTTAATAGCCCTTTTAATTTCTTTTTATTTATTTGTTTATTTTCTTTTGTATCTTTTTTCCCTTTTTTCTCTCTCTCTCTCTCTCTCTCTCTCTCTTTTCGTACTCCACTCTCTCTCTATACTTTATCCTTCTTATATCGCTGGTTTTTTTTTGTTCTTTCATTTCTCTCTCTCTCTCTCTCTCTCTCTCTCTCTCTCTCCTTTTGGTATAATGATTTCTGGCGACCCGTTTCGATCCAACTACTATGAATAAGAGTGTTTATTTTTCCTCTACCGGTTCGACACTCCTTTCTTTTACCCACTTGTAAAATTCGTGTTTGTTACATAGAAACACGCGAAAACTACCATGCACTCTCTCTCTCTCTCTCTCTCTCTCTCTCTCTCACTCTCTTTTTCTTACTTTCTGCCGTGCAGCTGACACTTGTAAATTCAGTGAGACTTACAATTCGTCTTGTAAACTCGCCAACACCCGAAGAATGCGTTCGGTCAAAAACTATTTTTCCTTCTTTTTTCGTTCTCTCTCTCTCTCTCTCTCTCTCTTCTACTTTTTCTTTTTCCCTTTTTCATTTTCCTTTTTCTATTTTCTTTTTTATTTCATGCATGAGACGATACGCTGCTCGAAATATCGTGAATGTTAAAATATTATATAAGAGAATCCTTTACCTGATCGACGTTATCTATGTCGAGATTGTTGGCGACGTTCGCGATCTCTGATACTCCGTCCTCGATCACTGAATGATCGTCGTCGATCGTACTGTTGTCACTAACTGCTACTCCCAAAAGACATATCTGTAATAATATGATAATAAATATAAATGATATCTTCAGTATATTAAAATTTCATTGTTATTAATTTTTATGTTATTAATTATAATTTGATTATATTCCATTAAGAATATAAGATGAAAGGGAGATATGGAAATTTTCTAAATTTGTTAAAAATCAATTGATCTTTTTGATTTCTTTCTTTTTTTTTTTTTACACGTTATATTTACACTCAAAAAAATAAAAAATATTAATTACTACATTACAATTATAATTACGATGAATATGTATTTTTCATTAAAGAATTAAAAAAGAAGGAAGAAATAAAAAGAAAGGAGAAATAGAAGATATATGTAAATATTTTGACGAAAAAAAAAAAAAAGAAAACGAAAAATAAGAAATATTTGATATTTTTACGTGTACATTAAATCCCAGTGGATTCTATATTAGATCGCATTAATAATTATAATCAATATATGTATATATATATATATATATATATATATATATATATATATAGATATTTTTGTTTTTTTTTTATGAACAATAAAACAAATCATAAGAAAAAGAAAAAAGAAGAAAAAAAGAGAGAAGAAAAAAAAAGAATACAAAAAGATCTTCGTAGTCGTGTTAATGTGATTAATATATAATTATATTCAATTAATATATAAATATATTAACTAAATAAATCTTCATAATTAATAATAAATTTTCGATAATGTTCGCGTGTAGAAGAACATCTTGTTATAGGGGCTTATAACTCGGCGTTAAAGAAAGTAGGAACATATTTTTTCTAGTTTTTTTTTCTAGTTTTTTTTTTTTTTTTTTTTTTTTTTTTTTTATAGAAGCCGGCTTACTGGGCACGTTATGATCGAGTGCAGAAAAATAATGGCTAATTCTGGTCCGAAACGTGACATGTTCGAGCCATAAAGTATCCTCGATATATAGTAGTTGAGTATGTTCTCAGCTCTCTACAAAATTCTCTCTCTCTCTCTCTCTCTCTCTCTCTCTCTCTCTTTCTCTTATAGAAAGTCAGGCGTTTGTTAGAGAAACCGACACCTTTTAAAAAACTTATTTTATTTCTTTTTCAAGGATTCATTTCGTGGAATATTTCCAACTATGTCCAACTTGTGGTCGCACGCGATCGCTTAGAAAAGGGTTAAAGAGAAAGAGAGACAAAGAGAGAGATAGAGATAGAGAGAGAGAGAGAGAGAGAGAGAGAGAGATAGAGAGAGCGAGAAGGGGAGGAGGAAGAGGAGGAGAGAGAGGGAGGAGGAGGAGAAAAAAGAAAGATGAGAAATGAGAGTAGGCAAAATTTAATTGTGACCTAGCTTCAAGCCGAAAACGGATATCTATTTTCCGGTATTAACGTACAAGAGAGAGAACTTTTATAACAACCTCTACGGACCAGTATTAGTATTAGTTAGTTAATGGTAGTAGTAGTAGTAGTTGTAACAGTAATAATAATAGTTAATAGTAGTAGTAATAATAATAGTGGTAATAATACGTCAGCATACTTTTAGTAAAACTCATTCTGAAAAATTTCAAACCGACGAATCACAGCATCCTCCTACTCGTCGTCATATATAAAATTTGTTCAAACTCTTTTTATACGTCGGAATGATACGTACATATATATATATATATATATATATATATATATATTGTTTTTTTTTCTTTTTTTCAACGTTGATAAAAAGATAAGAAAAAAGAAAACGATAAGAACGTTCTTTGATCAGTCCGTAGATCTTTTCAATCCGATTGATTTCTACCTGATTACTGTATTTGTATGTATAAAAAAGGAGAAAGAAAAATAGAGCAAAAAAAAAAAAAAAAGAAATCCCCATAGAGAAATTTTCCATATAGAGTTTTCGTCGCGATCAATAATTTACCAAGATATATGTTTGTAAAAATACGTAAGATTTTTTATAACAAGGAATTATTTTGAATGATAAAAATGATGTGTCGTTTTAATGAAAACGTCAAATATATCTCGAAAATAATTTGGAATATGTGTGTATGCGTTAGAACGTTATCGGTTCAATTCGATTTAGTTTCATTTTGTTCTCTTCCCCGTTCGGTTCCGTTCCGTTCGGTTCCGTTCCGTTCCATGATGCGGCTTCTCATAAAGATCGTTCAGTTGATGGAGCTTAACTCTGTCCGTTGCAACGTTATTAGCGATAAATTTAGACGGTCGGACCGGCCTGTAATTAAAGGTTAACGCTCGAAGCCTCGGGCATCTAGAAAATGAACTTGTATAGATCGGGATTAGAGAGGAGTAAAGTATGCAACTATTTAGTTACATATGTGATTACATGTATCTGTATAAGTGTATGTAGGTGTACTAGTATATGGATGATAAATAGATAGATATAGAAAGTATTCATATAACTTTCGTATAAGCTTATAAATTGGCTTGTAATTTTAATTGGCTGTTAAATTTCACAAGATACGATGAATTCATTTTCATTCAAGTTCTTATATATTATATATATATGATAAGTAAAAATCGATCATACGTTGAAGATCGACGTAAACGACGATTATAGTTAATGGAAAAGTTTTCTTTTTTTTCTTTCTTTCTTTCTTTTTTCCTTTCTGCAAGATCCACGAAAATGGATATTAGTCGATCTAAAGAATAATTATAGCTTTAACCAGTAGGAGGATATTACTTATTGAAAGGGTCTGACAGAGTTATTTATCAAGTTAGAAATTGATTATACGGTGTCTCGTCGCCGATTAAAAATCATGGAACGAATTGCCAATAGAAAAGATTTTTATATGGACTGTTAGGGTCACGTTTCTCTTCGGTTCTTTGTTTTTTTTTTCTTTTTCTTCTTTTTTTTCTCTCTTTTCTTTTCCTTTTTCCTTGCTCCGAAGAAAATTATAGTGATCGAGGAGTAATGTTACTTGTTAGGTAATCGCGATGATTAAGATAGCGGATAATTATATTTAACTGGATGATCGAACCGGTAATACGTTTTTTTCTTCTTTTCTTTTTTCTTTCGTTTTTTTTTTTGTAAAGAAAATTTAATCGAAATAGATCTAGTATATCTCTATATATATTTGTACACTTTTATATTTTTACGTTTATATATATATATATATATATATATATATATTTTTTTTTTTTTTTATACGAATATATTAAAAAAATGATACGAATAGTGAATGTGCGTGTATGTACTTTGTGATGGTTTTTTTTTTATTTTTTTTTTTTATTTTTTTTTTTATCGAAGAAGAGAAAAAGTTATTATCAAACATTATTCAAACGGATTAGGATTAAGCTATGTAATTTATATCTCGAACGCATGAACGACTAACGAGCCGTCTAGTTTCGATAGCGTTTCATTCTTATCTGAACCACTTGATTGGCTCGCGTGCCGCACACGGATTAACACCAACCGTTCGCATTAATTCCAGTAATTAAGCCGAACATGACTCGGCTCGTGTATCGTGTGCCTTTGTTGTCAAAAAAAAAAAAAAAAAAGAAAAAAAAAGAAAAAAAAAGAGAAAAAAAGGAATAAGAAAAAAGAACAACCGAGAACCCTCGCTTTCTTTCACTTTTTCCTTTTCTTTTTTTTTTCCTCGTGGCAAATGAGGCAATGATTTGTAAATTAATGAATCAAACTTTTACAAAATAAAAATTTTTTCTCCACTCTAAATTAAACACCGAAATAATCGGTTAATTTATTTTTTTGTTTTCTGTCATTATCCATTTTATGATCTTTAATTTAATTTCTTTTATTTAATTTTACGATAATGAAGAGATAGCTTTCATCGAATAGTTAAATATATTTCGATAAATAATTATAGATAATTGTAAAAAGAAAAAATAAAAAATTGAAAGAAAAGGGAAAGGAAAAGAAAAGTAAAATAAGAATAAATTAAAACGAAAGAGAAATTCCCAATTGTTTCAAATTTCCAAATGGAAACGGAATTTAAAAGCGATTCGATTATTCGACGAAAGGAAATAAAAATAAAAAGAAGGAAAAAAAATAAAATAAAATAAAATAAAATAAAATAAAATAAAATAAAATAAGATAAAATAAAATTAAATGAAATAGAATGAAATGAAATGAAATGAAATGAAATGAAATGAAATGAAATAAAATAAAATAAAATCGATCGACTGTCATTGTCGCACGTGGAGACGAAATTAAAACTTTGGCGAAGTTAAATGTTCGGCAATGTGTTGGGATAATAGGGAAACATTTGGAAACGTAATTAAATTAAGTCTGTGTATTTACGAGCGTGTAAGTACCGAGAAGAGCCAGAGTGACAACGAAGCATCGTCAACGTTAGATAAAGATAGAGATAGAAAGAGAGAGAGAGAGAGAGAGAGAGAGAGAGAGAGAGAGAGAAAGAGAGAGAAAGAGAGAGAGAGAGAGAGAGAGAGGGAGAGAGAATGAGAGATAGAGAAAGAGAGAAACAACGACTCAAAAAAAATTTCGCTTCCGTGTCCTGGATTTAAATGGACGTATCGTGTTCGAGTCCGAGACTTCCTCTCTTCGTTTGTTGAGTATACGTTCACGTATTTCCATTTATCTCGTCAATCAAGTTCCTCTTATCGAAGACGAAGAAGAATTGGATGTTGATTAGGTTTTGGTTAGTCGGGGTTAACCGAGGAAAAAAAAAATAAGAGAAAAAAATATTCCCGTTGGTTGTGTATTAAGTGAGAGAGAGAGAGAGAGAGAGATAGGAAAAAAAGAGATAGAAAGTGTTAAGGAAACAACAGTGATCCCAGGGTCGCGGCTTGTAAAAAAAAAAAAAAAAAAAAAGAAAAAAAGAAGAAAGAGGAAAAGAAGGAGAACAAAAAGGAGAGAAAAAATAAAAGAAAAGGGAGAAGAAAAAATAAAGGAGTAAAGAAAAAGAAAGAGGTAGCCGCCTCGAGCGTCCTCGGGAAAACATGGGATTGTACTTTACGCCATGGTGTGAATAAAATTAATTTTCTTAACCGAAATTGCGTGTTTCGATCGTATATAAGAAAGAGAGAGAGAGAAGATTAGGCTCGATTTGAAAAATATGCGTCGTCGAATGAATAACAACGAGCTCGAGAAATCATAGTAAAAGGTACTTCGTGTTGTCAGATTAGAACTTTCAAAGCCTAATATGCATTTCGTGAATCGTCCATAATATTTTTTTTTTGTCTCTATGAGATGGGAAACGTAAATGTAAACCGTGGGAACATTGTTAATGTCGACGTATTAATTTTCCTTTTTTTTTTTTTTTTTTTTATTTATTTACCGATCGATTTTTCTTTTCTTTTTCTTTTTCTTTTCTTTTCATACGTTTTATTATTTCTTCCACATATATATATATATATATATATATATATATATATATTTTTTTTTTCTTTTATTTATTTTTTCTTTTTTTTAACCTTCGATCTTTCACCTCGATTCTTCCCCCTTTCCCTCCCCTTCCGAAAGATAAAGGTGCAATGAGAAAGACGTCGATATCATTGAATGAATGAACGAAGTAGATATAAAGTAAAGAAAAATTATGGTAGAGATTTTATTGGAATTCGGTAAAAAATTCTATGGATTCTATGAGGGTGGGGGGTGGGGGTTAAGCAGACGGTGTGTGGGATGAATGAAAAAGGAATGCTTTTATTCTTCTGATTTTCATGAATCCTATTCTTCTTCTTCTTCTTCTTCTTCTTCTTCTTTTTCTTCCTTCGTTTTGCTTTCGACTTTTGTTAAAAAAAAAAAAAAAAAAAAAAAAAAAAAAAAAGGAACAGATAAATCAGGGGGGTGGGGATTAACGTAGCCAAAAATGTTAAAACAATTTACGAAAACCATACGAAAACATATGTTCGTCAGTTAGGTATTATATCAAGTTCAACCCTTTCTTCTTAGGGGGTGTTGTTGGGAGGGGGGTAGGAGGGGGGCTCGATAGCACGACACCCTCATACTCTCTGTAGTCGCAGTGAACTATGCTTCGAGGGTCTGTCTATTGTTTGTACGATCGACGCTTGGCCGATGAAGTGGATGGTGATAGGAGAGTGGTTATAGTGGGGGGGAAGGGGGTTGAAGAAGTGTCAATGGCATTCTCTCTCTCTCCATCTCCCTCTTCCTCCCTCTCCCTCTCTCTCTCTATCTATCTCTATTTATTTATTTATCTATCTCTCAGATATTTATAATAAATTGTATTAGCATGTCTAATCCGTATATTGAATCGTTTCGTTTTTTTAATGATTTTAAATAATTATAAAATATTTAAATCTGCTAATTGATCATTGGATTTAATCGATGTTTAGTTTAAATAATTTCTTTTCTTTTCTCTTTTTTGTTTTTTTATTTTTCTTTTTTTTTGCTGTTATCACTGTCGTCGAGAATTAATCGATCATATAAAAACAGATTAACGATTGTACCCGGTGATAATTCGTAATTTTTAATTACTTTCAAACGTAATTATTTTAATGATTGAATATAAAACGACGATCTCAAATCGTATTATAAAGAAGAATTCGATCGATCGGATCATAAGGATGGCCTTGATCGAGTCAATCCATCGTTTTTTATTGATCGTTTAACATCTAACTGTCAATTACTATCGTAATGTCAATTTAAACTATCAAGAGGAAAGGAAGAAGTTAAGAGAGGGGACGAGGGTGATGCTAATGTTGGTGGTGGGGGTGGGGATGGGGATGGTGATGGTGATGGTTGGAAATATTGAAAATCGTAGCTAAATTCACGGTAGTTTATCTAAGACAAGAAAGAAGAGATACTTTTGCAAAGGGGATGATGTTCGTTTTGGTAACAAGAGAGAACGAGAAAGAGATAGAGAAAGAGAACGAGAGAGAGAGAGAGAGAGAGAGAGAGAGAGAGAGAGAGAGAGAGTATGAGAGAAGACATTTCAGTTTAAGATGTTAAGTATATTATTCAAAGATTTCTCGAACGTAAGAACGCGCGAGGCCCGGGGAAGCTTACGCGAGGATTTTCGTTCAAGTTATGTTCCTCGAACTTTCCTCGTTAAACGTTCTAACGAATAACTGTTCTTTTCCTTTGGACAAAACGAAATAACAATTTGATGATCTTTCAGCAAGACTTATTAACTTTTTCTTGTTTCGTTTTTTTTCTTTTTCTTTTTTTTCTTTTTTTTTTTTTTTTTTCAAAGGAAAACAGAACAAGAAAAAGAAAATAAATAAATAAACGACGAGTTAAAAGAGAACACATCGTACACGATATAATAATAATTATCTTATCTTATATGTGATATTTAGAAGATAAAAAAAAGAATCTTTCGAAATGAAAATATTTGTTCAATTGTTCCCTTTTATATTTATTATTTTATATTTTATATTAATTAAAATTATATATATTTTATAAAAGTAAATGAAAATGTAAATGTAATGATGTAAATGTTTTTCAATTTGGGATTTGCGTCATCATACATTTACTTATTGAATTCTTCTTCTTTTTACTTTTTTTTTTTTTTTTTTTTTTTTTTATAAATACCGCTCAAATAGGGTTTTTTTATTTTAAACATAAACATTTGAAAAAATACACTCATCCGAATAATAAATAATTAATAGACATTATTTATATCGAAATAACGATTAATTTCTATTTTAGAAGGAGACATATACTTGAATGAATTAGGAATATATCCGTGCATAAAGATCGCCTAATTTTTACAAAAAAAAAAAAAAAAAAAAAAAAGAACAAAAAGAAAAAAAAGAATAAAGAAGAAAAAAAAAAGAAAGTAGCCACCAGTTGTAAGTTTCTTTCAATCGAGGACGATCGTAGGCGTGGGATAGGTTGAAGTTTATAATCCACCTACCAAAAGGGAACGGTACACCCTATGGTTGTTCGTGCTGTGTAACCGCCCAATAGTTACTCGATAAGATCTTCCTCTCTCTCTCTCTCTCTCTCTCTCCCTCTTTCTGAATCTATCTCATTCGTTCTCTCTCATCGCGGACCTCCCAAGGCAAAGAGAATTTTTTTTTTCCTATCCTAAGCACGACCAACTTCCTCTATGCCTATCCACGTTGATCTATAATCCAAAACACCTTGGCTATCTTTTCTCATTAAATTTAACGGCACCGCCCTTTAGGAACTGCCCTTCTTGTGCCGACACCTTTTCTAATAGTCCTACTCTTTCTCTCTTTATCTCTCTCTCTCTCTCTCTCTCTCTCTCTCTCTCTCTCTCTTTTTATCTCTTGATCTCGATGTTAAAAAAACAACGATTTTTATGGTTGCTTGATATTTTATCGTTTGGTAGATAAAAGAGATCTGATGAAATGACATTACAAAGCAATTTTTTTCATCTGCAAGTTTCATCTTTTCCAATTTGAAAATCTCTGCTTTTCTTTCTCCTTCTCTCTCTCTCTCTCTATATATATATATATATATATATATATATATATATATATATATATATATATATATCTATCTATTTCTCTTCTCTCTTTCGTTTTAGAGAAGCAATGATTTTTACGGTTTCCCGAATTTTATCGTTTGACAGATAAAATATTGAACATTAAAAATTTATATTTGTCCTCTACGATTCGCAAGCTTCGACTTTTCCCTTTAAAATTTCAGATTATCGATTAATAGTCTTCTGTATTTGTCCGTCTGTCTTTCTCTCTCTCTCTCTCTCTCTCTCTCTCTCTCTTTTTCTCATTTTAAAAGAAAGAAATTTTTACTATCATTTGAATTTTATCATCCAATTGATAAAAGATGAGACATTAAAAGCTACAATTCTCTCTCTCTCTCTCTCTCTCTCTCTCTCTCTCTCTCTCTTTTCTTTTTTTCCTTTCAATTCGCAAATGTTATTTTTGCATTTTTCTTTTTTTTTTGTTCTCTTTTTTTTTTTTTAACATCTTTAAGATATTTTCTTATTAATCGATTAAGTATGCTTATCAATTAATAGTCCTCTTATTCTCTTTCTGATGCTTTTAAAATGATATAATTTTTAACGTTCATCTGAATATTTCTTAATCGTCCAATTGATAAAAGATAAAGGGATTACATAACGATATATTTTCTAAATTCGATAAGTTTGACTTTTCAAATATCATATCACGTAAATCTCGGATTAATCGATTAAATGGTGACATTAGAAGTAGCAGCTGGGGAAGACGTTCGAATATGTCCTTAATCACATCTGAGCTATCCATGCTATCACCCTACGTCGTTTAATCACCCTTCAACCAACCCTATCGCCTGCTCCCCCAAAACGTTCCAATTAGAGAAGCTCCCCAATTTTCCAGATAGACAAACCGACTCATGGATTTGAATAATGTACCGTCGAGGATCGCTGTCTGTTCACTGTCAAACTTCCCGTCGGCTTAGGCCGCTTTGGAACCTTCAGTTCAATGGCGACCATATTGGTCCGTTAAACTCAACGACAAATATAAATTTGTTCGTTGGATCGAGGTCGCTAAATTGGAATCATTGTTAGAAAAAAAAAAAAAAAAAAAAAAAGAAAAAAAAAAGAAAGAAAGAAAGAAAAAAAAATTTATCGAGATAAAACAATTGTACACTGATGAAATTAATGTTCTATATGTAATGTTCAACTTCTTCCTTCTTTTTTTCTTTTTTTTCTTTTTTTTTTGTTTTCTCTTTCCTTTTCTTTTCTTTCCTTTCAACGAAAGTTTATCCATTATGTTCGAGAAACGTGTAAGTCAATTTACGACGTGATTTCATGGGTTTAACATCGACGATTAAAATCGAAACGTAAGGTTTTACTTTAATACACCTACGATGAAAAGTCAAATATGTTAAAGTCAAGCATTTGGAAATAACTGTTACCTAAATTCGATTTATGCGTTAAATGAAAGAGTATCCAATTACGAGATGGAAAAAAAGGCAGAAAGAAAGAAAGAATGAAAAAAAAAAAAAAAAAGGAAAAAGAAGAAGATGGAGGAAAGAAGAAAAAATTAGAAAATAAAATTTAAAAATGTGTAAATAAAATTCAAGAGAAAGGGAGAGAGAGACACATCGAGAGAGAACGAAAGAGAGAGAGAGAGAAAGAAAGAGAGAGAGAGAGAGAGAGAGAGAGAGAGAGAGAATATCAGGTGGGTCGAGGAGAGTACGATAATGATAGGATACAATGAGAGGATTTTTCTGGTTTAACAGGAGAAGCAGCATGAATTCAAAAGCATCATAAATTAAGGAAATTCGGAAAGAAGGTAGTAAGGTCGGATGCTTTAGTCGTAAATTTTCCACCGACGCGTTTTCCACCACTCCTTTTACTTCTACATCTACTTGGAACGAGTGTGTCGCCGTCCAATTAGTCTCTCTCTCTCTCTCTCTCTCTCTCTCTCTTCCGAGCAGTATAGAAGCTCGAATCTTGCTCGAATCTCAAATTTATTGGAGGTTTTCTCAGTGTGAGGTCGGTGTACCTTCCTCCTCGCACGAGACTATTTTCCTCTTTCCCTCCCTCCCCCCTGCTCCATATCCCCCACTCCTAACCTCTTCCTCCCTTTTCTTCTCCTTCTCCTTCTATTCCATCTTCTCCCTCTCTCTCTCTCTCTCTCTCTCTCTCTCTCTTCGTCCTTCTACTTCTCTTCCATCTTCACTCTCGTACTATCTTTCTCTTTCTATCTTTTTCTTTCTTTTGTATTCTTACGAGTAAAAGGGGGATGTTTCGATGAAGGTAAAAGGAGGGCGTGGTACAAGAGGAAACGTGCCTTTAAGCTGGACCAGAATTTATAAACCCCCTCGTTTGTCACTTTTCTCTAGGAACACAGGAGGGGGGTCCAAGTGTTTCTATCCTCTCGTAGCCGCGTGCCGTTCGCTAACGCGCGGAACACCGACGTAGAAAAACGATCAATTTCTATGAGCACCGTTTATTTTCTTTTTTCCTTTTTTTTCTTCTCGTCGTTGATTCTTTTTTTATCTTTTTTTTTCCTTTTTTTTTTTGTTTTTTTTTTCTTTTCTTTTAAACTTCCTCTACACGAAAGACGACAAGCTTTATTACGAGAATTTAAGTGATTCCGTTAGAGAGAAAGAGAGAGAGAGAGAGAGAGAGAGAGAAAATAAAAAAGAGATACACACGTTACAAACACGTACGCATTAAACATTTTTTATTTCAATCGTTAATTAATATACTCTTGCGTGTATGTATATATATATATATATATAATATTATAAGTTTTATACGATAATCAAAAAAGAAATATCCTTCTTTATAAAGTTTATTTTCTTTATCGATGATTTTTTATTCTTCAAAAATTTCTAAGATCTAGATTTTT